>NC_138371.1:3782997-3807195 GCF_054177405.1 Leptonychotes weddellii
AGGGTGGGCCTGGCTGGGAATGTAGTAGACAGAGCCACTGTCTCTAATCTTATTATGTGATCTTATTCATGATGAACACGTACATTATAAGTCACACATATACACGGGAGTAGAGTTTGTAGAACCAGACAACATGGGTTCAAATCCCAGCTCTAGGCCTTACAGGCTGTGTGACCTTGAGCCAGTTACTTAACCTCTCTGGGCCTCCCATTTCCTCATCTTAAAATGAGGATTTTTTTTAAAGATTTTATTTATTTATTTGACAGAGAGAGACAGTGAGAGAGGGAACATAAGCAGAGGGAGTAGGAGAGGGAGAAGCAGGCTTCCCGCTGAGCAGGGAGCCTGATGCGGGGCTCGATCCCAGGACCCCGGGATCATGACCTGAGCCGAAGGCGGATGCTTAACGACAGAGCCACCCAGGCATCCCCTAAAATGAGGCTATTAATAGCATCTAACTCAGAGGTAGGACAACATCGATTAATTCATTTAAAACCCTCAGAGCAATGAGTGGTGTGTGATACACCATCCATAATTATTTCAAGCATAGAGGAAAGCCATCATTTTCCAGACACAAAATTTGCAGTTTTCATTCCTGGCTGTGGGGCCTTGATAATCCCAGCTGAAAGCATCTTTTCAAAACGCAGCATTGGGAATCTCCAGAAAGAGAAACTGGCTGGTGGTAGATCAGGGAGAGGTAGGGCTGCCGGGGCTGGGGGTGGGGACAAAGCTGAGGGGATAATAACAGGGCAGGCAAACAAAAATTAGACAGCATGGAATGTGCTTCAGATCACCAGGGCGGAGCAGTGACATGTCTACAGATCACCAGCAAGTGTGCATTCTTTCTAGAAGAGGTATTGGAATGCTTTGTTTAGGAGGGGCTTTGTTTGTTTGCTTGTTTCATTTTTAAAATTAAGATATCATTGAAATGCAGTAAAATTCGCCCTTTATTGCACCATTCTGTGAGTTAAGCTTTGTCACTTTAAGGTTTGGACCCAGGGAGACTCTTCTCTTGCTCCCTCCCCCCCGGTTATGCCAATCTGGGCTCCAGGAACTCACACTGGAGGGGATTCTGGAACTGGGGTGACTATACTCACTGCCCAGCAGAGCCCTGGGCCATGAGCAGAAATCTGCTGAGGGTGAGTGGTTTGGATGGAGGGAGAATGCCAGCTCCCCGTTGGCATGGGAGAGTGGGGGGCTGTCCGGGTTTCGCCCCACTCTGGCCTCCAGCTGTCCCCGCCTGGATGTCCTGAGCCCTCAGGCCCACACCAGCTTCCACCACGACTCACTTCTTCAGAAGCGGGTCCGTTCGTCTCAGCCTCTGTGGCTCTCTGCTCTCCTACAAGAGAAACTGCACCAGGAGCTTCCCGCGGACACTCTCCTGGGATCCCAGAGCTTAGGAAGTCTGAACCAGTGGCTCTCCCGGGGCCCGGGGCTCATGAGAGGCAGGGCTGGAATTCATACTCAGGTCTCTGGATTCCAAAAGCCACATGCTCGCACACCACCCAGCGTGTCTCCTTGCTCTGAGCATTCCAGAAGCAGAAACCTTTTCCCATGTGTAATGTCATCTTGCAGGAAAAGATGACGGTTATCTGAGGCCATGGGGCTCATTAGATACCACCTGGAAACCCAGGGCTTTCCTTCTGTCTGATTCCTTCTCTTTCCCCTCCTCCTAAACATCTGCACAGTGAGCATGGTGATGGTTCTATGTAGGGAGAAGGAGAGAGAGGCACCGTGGGATTCCAGAGACCTGGTGCACCCCAGTTATTTTATAGATTTCAGAGTGGGCTCTGAGAAGCGAGAAATTGGCTAAAACCTAGGTATTTACTGGCAGAACTGAAACCCGGCTGCGTGAAGACTTGTAGAAATGTGAACATCTTATAAAACAGAACTGGTTTCAGGGCAGGGTTCAGAATTGGGGACTCTGAGGACTTTTCAAGACATCAAAAAGAAATCACTAGAATGTACCTGGCAGATACCATCTGGGTAGTAGGGCCCACAGCTGGTTCTTTCCTTTATACCCCTCCACGGAGTTTTCTGCATGGAGCAGGAATAACTTTCAGAATGGAAAAAGGAGTTTCTGGAGGACAGGGAAAGGGTTGGTCACACACAGTGAGGTGAGTGAGGGGCTCTTTATTTTGAATCTACCGTTGGTCAATCCTCGAGGGCAGCTGCGGTCTGGAGAGGAGATGTGAGCACGTGTATGTTACTCAAACCGGGAGCGAATAACTTTTCTGCTATCTGTTCTGGTGGAAAATACATCAGGTTGAACACGGGACATAAGAAGAGGCAGGATGAGAAATTAAGTGCCCGGCATTACCCGCCAAGGCCTCAGGGGCAGGTGCACCCGCCGCGTGAAATCACATGTATTGTACCAGCCGTCATGCTAAATCAAATTAAGAGCACCCAGCCGCCGGGGCCTCTCGCGGTCTATCCAGGTGCCAAGTCATGTTGGAAGACAGACCCTGAGGCTCTTTCGTGAAGGCAGCGGACAGACGCCCTTTCCATGGGCCGGGGACCACTCGGGCTTCTACCCCCAGCTCCCACTGTGCCCTCCACTCTGCCGTGCTTCTGTGTCTGTCCCGCTAGACCACAAGCTTTTGGGGGCGCGGGATAGTGATGTCTTCCTCTGGTCCTTTCCCGACCAAGCACAGGGCCTGGGATTCGGCAGACGGAATACATGAGTCGAGCTGAGCTCATGGGTAGTGAATACCCAAAGGTCCAACTAAATATTGTCATTAATATTGGGCCAGACTGCAGTGCCTCTCATACCAGAGCCTGCATCAGAATTAGCTGGAAAGCCTGTTAGAACACAGGTTGCTGGGCCCCATGCCCAGAAGGTCTTGGGTGAGAACTGAGAGTCTGCATTTTTTTTTTAAGTTTTAATCACCTCCCACTCTTTTTACTTTATTACTTTGTGTGCGTGTGTGTGATAAAAATACTTAAGATAGGGCCTACCCTGTTAGCAAATGTTTAAGTATACAATGTGGCATTGTTGACCATAAGCAAACAACTAGATCTCTAGGAGTCGGTCGTCGGTACAACCAAACTTTGCACCCTTTGACTAATAGCCACCTCGTTCCTCCCTAGCCCCCTCCCCTGACAACCACCATTCAACACTCACAATAGTTCACTTCACCTGTGATACCAGCTGTTTGCATTTTCCACACATCGGGCACTTTTCCTCACCACCAGCCCGGTGCCCCATAATTCAGCACAGCTCGGATGCGACCCAGAGACCGCACTGGACCCCAAAGACAGAGGGTCGGGTCCTACAAGACTGCTCCTGCTGCGGATGTCAGTCATGAGTCTCGGGCTGTCCCCTGTACTTCCGACTGATCAGCTATAAATTGGGGTTCCCACGACTCCCCCCTTGGGTTCTGTAATTTGCTAAAACGGCTCACAGAACTCAGGGAAACAGGTGTACCAGTCTATTATGAAAGGAGACAGAGGAACACCCAGATAGAAGCGATGCGGAGAGCCAGGTGTGGGGGAGGGGGCACCACCCTCCCAGCGCCCCCCGCCCCTGGTGCGTGTTCACCAACCTGGAATATCTCCAAACCCTGCGATTTGGGGATGCTTATGGAGGCTTCATCCTATGTAGGCATGATTGATCATTAACTCAGTTTCCATCCCTTCTCTGCTTTCTGGGGAAAAGAGTGGGACTGAAAGTTCCAAGCTTCGCATGGCTCCATCTTTCTCGGGGCAAGCCCCCATTCAGCCGCCCACCAGACATCATTTCAGGGGAACAAAAGACACTCCTATCACCCAGGGATTTATGAGCCCCTGTGTGAGCAAGTGGGGTCAAAGGACAATTGCTAGAACAAAGGATGCTCCTAGTGCTCTGATCACTTAGGAAATGACAAGGGTTTTAGGAGTCTGTGCCAGGAACCAAGGGCAGAGACCAATATATATATATTTTTTTATTATTTCAGTGTGCCTCCAACTCTGAGGTCCTCAGTTCATTTCCTTTGGGAATATACCCAAAAGTGAGAAAGTGTTTTCATAATGGCTGCACCAATTTACATTCCCACCAACAGCACACAAGGGTTCCCTTTTCTCATTATTTTTCATCTCTGATACGAGGCATGCTGACAGGTGTGAGGTGATAGCTCATTGTGGTTTTGATTTGCATTTCCCCGATGATGAGTGATGTTGGGAATCTTTTCATATACCTATTGGCCCTTTGTATGTCTTTGTTTGAGAAATGTCTATTCAGTTCCTTTGCCCATTTTTTAATCAGGTTACCTTTTTTTTTTATATTGAGTTTTAGGAGTTCTTCATATAGTTTAGATGTTAACCCTTTGTTGGATATATGGCTCGCAAACATTTTCTCCCATTTTATAGGTTGCCTGTTCATTTTGTTGTTTCCTTTGCTGTACAAAAGCTTTTTTGTTTAATGTCATCCCACTTGTCTAGTTTTGCTTTTGTTGCCTGCATTTTTGGTGTATACTTTGAGTTTCTAACAAGCTCCAGGGTCATGCTGATGTCCCTGTTCCTGGGACTGTAAACTTTGAGTAGCACTGGGCCAAAGTTACTGCCACGCTTGCACTGTGTCTAGGGAAGGGGACTGTGTAAGGAATCACCCGAAGGAGTGGCAGAGCACTACTGAAAAAATTCAAGCCAATATTATCCTGGGAATGTGAAATCCCAGGAATCTACTGACTGAGGTCACTAACTGGGAAAACCAGATGACTTTGGAGCCGTCCACTTTCTAGTGCTTAATACACCATGACCAAGGACAGGCTGAGTGTTCTTTGGATAGGACCCTTTCGTTTGTTTTAGCTAGCTCTTAATTTCTGTGTCCTATGGTGACATATGGCAACATGTATGAGTTGCTTCGGACAGAAGTTATCCTGCCTTTGTTCTTCACAAATCTGTATTTGCCACTTAACCAAGTAAGGTCAGAGAATCTTCAGAATTAAGCTTTATGCCCTATAGCTGCCCTTTTCTGTAGTTTGTTCTGTGGCTGTCTATAAATGATTATTTTTAAAAGTGGCACCTAAGAAATGAGTTGAAAACATACACATCTGACTGTTTTGCTAACTTACACTTTTGCTCTTATGACTACCTTCCAAGGCTCCCCGGAGTCTTGAGACAGACAAGGGAATGAATGCCTTACTCCTTAAATGAGGAAGGGTTGACGGGTGAACGACGCTGGGGTTTTGAAGTAGGAGTGTGTGGACAGAAACTGACCACAGCCTATTTGAATGGGAAATTTCTGCATTCCTTCTTAGAGTGATTTGCTCTTGCCTAGGTATCCGTTTTTCTTTACAAATAAATATTTAAGACAGAAAGGTGAAAGTAAGCTGTGTGTGTCATTTTCTCAACTGAAGAGTAACCAAAATCAAAATAGTAAATTACATGATCACTAACATATTGTTTCTTTTAATAAAATAAGAATGGGCAGAGGGTAAGGCAGGGAGGTTCCCACAGGATTGAAGCATGAGCAAAAGTATTACTTTCGAATCAAGAAGGAATCTTCCATCTGGAGTGATAACCGCTTATAATATCCCACTAATAAGTAGAAACATCAATGAATAAATCAGATTCTGCAATGTGCCACTATGAGACCGCCTTGCTTTGCACACTACTTTTTCCTCCTCTCCTTTGAGAAATGGTGAGCCCCTCAGTTTCCCAAGGAGGGCCATGGTAATTAAGTCCATGTGCAGCCAATTGCCTTTATTGAGTGTAAGTGAATTTATAGGCAGCAAGTGACACTTCTGGAGGCTTCTGTGCAGGGGCACAGACTGCTTTCTTTAGAACACGGGGGAAATTTATGAGCCTGCTGACATTAATGGAGGTGGCTGGACGAGTGGGGGTGGGGATCGGCCGGAAGCCCCTCCATCCATATATTTTTCATACTTGATGAAACACAGATAAATCTCTGTCCTGGGAGTCTGAAATGGTGGGACCCATTGGAGCACAGTGTCAGACCTCAAGGGAAATATTTATCATTTTAGTAGTTCTGCTTTCTAAATCACTGCAAACTCTAGAGCTGGTCATTTTCACGTTTGTGCAAGACTTTTTGACAATACGCATAAATTTTTAATAGGCCCTCACTTTACCAAGCGTTCTGTACCTCATACTCGCTAACTGAAAGATATAATAAGGCATGGGTGTTTTTCTCCTCAAGCTTCCTCAATAAAAGCGTATCCAGTCAGATGGCTATGTCAAATATATTTTTATAAGAAAGTAACATTAATCATGGAGTAGATTCTGTAAGAAACTAACATGGCCTTTCCCCACCAACTTCTGTCACATATAAATCATAGTTTCTAGAGCTGAAACGAACTTTAGAAATGGTCTAAGAGGAACACCATACTTATTTTTTAACAAACTGAAGGCATAAACCTAGCTCAACTACACCATGTGGCAGAGGAAAGCGAAATAGGTACCCCCCCCAAACCCCATGACAGAGCGCTTTGCTTGGCCACACAGCTAACTAGCGCAACAGCCCAGCTTTCTTCATTTCCAGGAAACGACTATCTTCACGATGCATCTAGCCATCAGATGCTTCTTTATTGTGTCTAGAGCTTTATTTTGCATTTTTATTACTGAAACCTCAACCAACCGTTACTTCCCATCACCATCGGCTCAGTCTGCGTGGGTCCCGAAGGTTCCGGAGCTGCTCCAGGTCAGGGTCTGCGTGGACAAGTCACTGAAACCTGCCGAGCTTCGGTTTTCTCCGAATTCCACTGACAACAATAGGAGTACCTACCTCGTAGGACAGTTGGAAGCAGTACATAGGACGATGGCATCGAGTTCTGAGCACATAAGTGTTAATAATGAATACATTACTATGGAAGGTTCTTTGCAATTCCTTTCAATACATTGACTAGGTCAGGTTATCCAGAAATTACGCTGCATTTTCAATGACCGTAGGCCGTCACGTTGAAGACATTCAGGGTACAGGCAATATTAGCAGATTAGCTAGATTAGCAGCAGCTGACGTAGGGAATGGACCTGTTGGCTGGGGGCCGAGGACATCGTCCTTTCCAGCTGGAAAGGACATCTGACTTGAATAGTCTTCCCTGGTTCTGCGAAATCATCAGCTTTGTCCAACAAATGCCCTATTTTGAGTCTGACTTTGGTTCCATCATACAGATGGCAGTGCAATCATCCGAAAAGAGAGGGGAAAAACCCTGGACCAGAAGAGCTGTTAGAAGCTACCCAAACAGGGGCTCCTGAGTGGCTCAGTCAGTTAAGCATCTGCCTTCGGCTTGGGTCATGATCCCAGGGTTCTGGGATCAAGCCCCACATCGGGCTCCCTGCTCAGCAGGGAACCTGCTTCTCCCTCTGCCTCTTCCACTCTCCCCCGCTTGTGCTCTCTCTCTCTCGCTCACTCTCTCTCTCAAATGAATAAATAAAATCTTGAAAAAAACAAAAAAAAGCTACCCAAACATGCTGTTCTATCCCACCTCCGACAACCAGAGGCCCAGGGCCCAGGCCTGTGTTCCCGGCCCTTCTCTGTCTCCCTGGCAGTCTCATCTGGGCACATGGCTTTCCATCCCATCCAGGCTCGAGAGACGTGGAGATCTGGCGGTCCACTCGGAATCACTCAGATGTCCGGGGGACCTCCTGGGCTCCACATGTCCAAACCCTCATTCCCTCCGAGCTGCCCACACACAGCCTTTCCCATCCCAGCAGATGGAGAACCCACCCTGCCAGACACCTCTCCTCTCAGCCCAACTTCTAGTCCATCAGAAAATGCCATTGGCTTTACCTTCAGAATATGCCCCAAATCCACCCACTTCTCAGGCCTCTGTCTTCGCTGCCCCTGCGTCTGGTCTGAGCCACATCAGCTCCAACCTAGGCTATGTGGCCTCCTAACACAGTCCTGCACTCATTCTAGCCCTCCCCCCCTCCCCAGATCTGTTTCAGCATGCTGACAGTATTCACTATCTACTGCTGCTAACGTATCACTCCGGCTTAAAACCTAGAGGCCGGAAACCCATTGAGAGTCTCACCATTGCGGTGGATCAGGAGTCTGGACTTAGCTGGAGCCTCTGTTCAGGGCCCCAAAAGGCTGCAGACAAAGTCTCGTTGGTTTTCAAGCTCTGTGGCGGCAGGCAGCATGCAGTTCCTTGTGGGCTGCCAGACCAAGAGCCTCGGTGCTTGCCGGCTGTTGGCTGGAGTCACCCCCAGCTCCTGGCTAAGTGGGCCTCCCAGTCTGGCAGCAGTCCCCATCAAGGCCGGGAAGGGAGAGAGTCTGGGAGCAAGGTGGGAATTAGAACCACATAGAACAATCAGAGAAGTGACATCCGCTCGCCATGCTTGCTGTACTCTGTTGGTTACGAGCCAGCCACCAGTCCCACCCACACTCAAGAGGAAGGAAACACACAGTAGCACGAACACAGGGACCGCGTACAGTCTATCCACCACAGAGAGGAAGAAACATCCTTTAAAACCCTCAGGCGGGCCATGACCCTGTACCGGCTTCCTCTGCACTCCTGGCCTCACTGTCCTGCGGCATTGGCCCCGACCTGCTGCTCCCAGACATCCAGATCAGCCCATGAACACCTCCCTCCCCAAAGCAGGTGCTGTGAGGATTCCGCAGGACCCCCTCCCCAGGAATTCTCACTCCCAGACGTGTCCCAGCAGGGGCTGGGAGAAGGGAAGTTAGAGGCATGCGATTATGGTGCTGGAGACTTATTCTATAGGATTTTTTTAAAAATTACACATCGTGATTTTCTTGTTGTTGTCCATCTCCAACCTGTTTGTATTTTGACTTTTGTCTCTGGCTCAGTTGTTATTTCAGAGAGTACTTTTAGATTTCCAAGGGGCTCGAAATCAGACCTCAAGTGTTTATTCCCACAAACATAAACAGTTAAGTGGTAGGAAAATTCAATGTTATGTATACTAATTAAAGCAATATGATCATCTCAGTTCACACAGAAAAACCATTTCATAGCATCAAATACCCACTTCTTATTTTAAAATTTAAAAACAGAAAGGCCAGGATTAATTCTTGGCATAATAAAGTGTAAGATGAATAAAAACAAAGACCTCTATATCTTGTGTTTACTGCTTTTTCCCAGTGCTCAGTGTCTAGCACATAGTAGATACTCAATAAATAAGTTCTGAATTGGTGAATGAATGAGTAATGAATGAATGAAATATCCAGTATTTTTTAAAACAAAAGAAAGCTCTGCACTTAATGAAGAAACACTGTAGGCCTTCCCATGAAAGGAAAGGACCATATGGGTGGATGGCTTTTGCCCCTGATAATAATCTGTGCCATAATAGAAATTGTTTTCAGTAGGATGATATGAGAAAGAAATGAGAATAAATATTTTAAAGCAAGTGGCAAAATGTATTTTTAAATCAATGATAGACTAAAAATGAAAGAAAAATATGTGAAAATTTAAGAAGTCCACAAATGTTAAAAGGACTTGAATAAATGGCCAGATAGGCCACGTTCCTGGTTAAATGGAAAGAGGACACATCTGCTCTAGGTAATTTATAGAGAGAGTGCTATTCCAATTAAAATCTCAACAGGATTATTTATTGAACTTGAAAACATAATTATTAAAGCCATTAGGATTAAAACAAGAAGAGAAGAACAACAGGAAGGAAAAATGGCATTGTGTTTTCAAGTATATTATAAAGAAAAATAAGGTAAATGCATTATACTGATATGAAAGCATAAAAACATAGATCAGTGGAGCCAAGTAGAGAGCCCAGGCACTGACAAACAGATGGAAATAAATAGTGTATGATAAATTAAGTAAAAAAAAAAGTCATAAGAATACAAACAACATAGTTGCAATAACTAGATTGATTTAATTATTAAGGTCAACAAGGAGTAGAAAGCAGAATGGAGAATTTAGCCCTCCTAGAGACAGGTCACAATTTTCTAACTTAAAGAAACAAAAATATTGTCAAAGAAAATTGGACTGATTCTACTGTAAAATTTACAAAGTCTGTATAATAGCCAAACTCTAAAATAAGACATAAAAGGAAACCAACCAAATATGACATTTGTTTTTATTGTAATTTATTTTAGCTTATCGTTTTATTTAATTATCAACATAATTCCCATATGCTATAGCAAGGAGAACAATACTAAAACGTACAGGGAAGAGCTTGTTGGCCTTCCTCTGTCCATCCACATAGCTGTGCGTGACCCCAGCTGCACCACACTGTGTCACTGTTCACTGGTCTCCACGCACCTGTAGACAGAAATACACACCCATGAGGCTCTCTTCCTCCCTCTTCCCTCTATAACGCACATCACATGAGGATCTCTTCCTCCCTCTTCCCTCTATAATGCACATCACTTCCCAGCCTGTTCTTTCTCCTTGATATTCTACTATTAACATCCCCACTATTCGTATAGAGCAGATATGTCTTGGTGAGAGCTGAATTTATTCATCCGTACGAGTGCTTACGAAGTGCCCGCAGTGAACAGGTAAAGAAGAAGAGATGAAGTCAGGTCCAGAAGCTGAGTCCCACCACGAGGCTTTACCATAATTGTAGAACCATTCCCCAGTGGGCGATTATTTGCGGGATTTTATTACAGTTTTTATTATTTACAGTTTTTGCTAGTACAAACAGCACATCACAGAGTACCTCTGCTTTCATTTCTGTGAGGAGTCCCAACAGTAGAATTGTTGGGGCAAACGTTGTGGAAGATGTTTAGAGCACACATGACAGCAAAAGTGTTGGGAATCCATGGTCTAAGGGCTCATGCAAACACAGCAAGTGGCTGTGATGAGCGGGGGCGCCCTGGGCATCCAGGTAGAAGTCTAAGCCGGAATCCAGGCTCTTCACATAAGGAACCATTTGCCTTAGGATAAGTTGCTTAAACTCCTGAGTTTCCAAACGTCCTCCTTTGCAAAATGGAGAGAAATGCTCATCTCGCAGAATTTCTGTAAGGATGAAATGAGAAACTATTTTGCAAAAGGCATGTGTGAAAATGCATTGTAAATGTTCATGCAACAAGCATATGAGATGTTAGAAGTTCTGCTACAAGAGTGGACCCAAGAAACCAGGAGACACAGATATGCACGGGGCACATAACAAAGTGTCAACCTTACTAGCAGCCAAAGAAACTCAAATTCACATCTGGCTTCCATTTTACAATATGATGGAGGCATCAGAGGAAGGAGAGAGCTAACCTATTGGTGCAACAGGTGAGCGGATCGCCAGAGAAGCCGGGCCCCACCCCCCCACCCAGGAGAAGCAACCAAGTCAGGTTCGGGTCTCCTTTCTCGGCTCTTCACCCAGGGCTTTCTGTCAGCAGCAGGGTCTCAGGAGATCTTCCAGAGAAAAAACATACATCCAGGAGGGGAGCACGCCCCATGCCCTGGAGTAATCTCACTGATAAAATTTAGAATGAGGAAATTTTTAAAAGAATATTTATAAGATCTGTCAGTACACATCCCGTGGTTATTTCAGGTATGGAAATAACCACCCAAATGTCCTGGAATGGGAGCTGAGACAATAACTCATTGATCACATTTTCTCAACACACTTGGCTCCGGGCTGACAAAAGAGCTTTTTCCATTTCCTGGTGCGGGAAGATAGAGCCGCATGGTGTGCTTGGGTGTGAATTCTCTTCTTTTGGGAAGTGACCAGGGGGCTTTTCCCAGTGTACCACCATTACCCTGCCTCCCCCGGAAAATCACCTCTGATTTTCCCGAACAGGTTGGTGTAGTTAGCAGGAGATGCCCATGAAGTGTGAACTCAGGTGACCTGCACTGGGTTGGGTCAAGTGCACAGCAGATTTAGGCAAGCCAGGTCGGCACCTTGGCATCTAAAAGGCGGTTTCTCTGCCCTAGTTCTGGCCCCTGCCTCCAGACTGGGGAGCCCTGGTGGAAACAAATTTCAGGCACAATAAGGAAATGGCAACACCATTGCCTGAGCCACCCAGATAACCAGGCAAACACTATTTGTACAAAATGAAATAAGGGATACTTCCCACTTCCCCCTGTGGAGACGGAGAGTGGGCAGGAGGGGCCACTGGCCTCCAGGCAGAATGGTAGCTTGGGTTCCATGTGCCTCAGGATGGAGCTTCTCTCTTGGGCTAAGAGAAGCTCAGAACAAACGCCGTATCTGTAGGGCCAAGACAGGGTTTGGAAGCGGGATCATGGACCAAGGATTTGGGTGGGGGTGGGGGAGAACCAAGTGAGAACAGATTAGGACCACACAGTGGGATCCCTTGTCACCTGTGAAACCCACACAGAAGCTCAGTTAGGGGAGAGCAGGTGTGATGGGTGCAGATCTCGCTTAGGAGCTAAGAGGTTGGAGGCCTTTACCCTAAATAATTCTGATCGTGCAATGTGGAGTCAAGAACGGGACTGATAGAAGAAGCTGGAAGGAAAGACCACCACAGCTGTCCAACCCTGGAACAACTAGAACATATCATCCCCTAGAAGATTCATTCTCTGGCAGGGACAGGGACCTGGTGGCTCCTCGGCTTCCTTCTTTTGTACTATTCCAGGAGCAGTCCAGACTGAGTGATATGGAAATGTCATTAATTTTTGAAAAATACTAAACAGTCTCTAGAGTTTAATATATAATATATCCTACATCCAGTGTTCAGATTCAAATCTTTCTAAATATACTTAGGGAAAGGATTCAATGAATCACCTCAAATAAAGCCTATCTTTTGGAAATTGGGCTTACTTTAATACAAATTTAATTTTGTTCCAAAAAGCTGAATTCTTGCTTTAAAATAAATGTGACCCCCATGGGATGTGCCGGAATCTGGTGGGCCAGTGACTCAATGCTAAGACTCTGAAATATCTGATGAATCCAGTCATTTCAAGCTCCATATCCGCTTCTCAGGCTCTGTGTTCTCAGACTGTTTTCCCCTTTCTTGCTTCTCCTTTTCCGTCCTGTTCTGTAGACTTGGTGAGATGAGGGAGCCGTGCCACGCATGGTCCAGGGTATCTTTCATGCAGCCATGTGCCGAGTTCCATTTTCTGCCTCGCCTGCTCCATTAGGTGGTCGGGTGCCGGCCTGCTTTGACCTTGCCTGTTGCAGCCATTGGAGGACAAATGGAAGTTGGGGTGGGGGTGGGGCGTCCGGGAATGACATCACAGCGCAAGCTGCACGTTAACTTGGCAAATCAGCAAAACGATGAAATGTCAGAGATAATCAAATGTCTTTGGAATCAAGATTCAAAGTATAATTGAGGGAAAGCTGTGATTTCAGTACTTATGCACAGAGGCAGCGTGTTTAACATAATCATTTTGCAGAGATTGTTGTGTTAAAATTTAAGTAGAGAAGATCCCCGCATCCATTAAAGGGTTTTCCAAACTGCAAAGAGAAACCAAAGTAATTATCCAAAAAACATCCCCGTTCTTCTCCACCCCAGATATACCTACCTCAGCAAGGCCTTCGGCTGTCAGATAAGGGGACACATATTTTACTTGGCCGAAAATTTTAATTTATGCAAGATAATCAGGGAAGACCTCTGATACGATGACATTTCAGCGTGTGTTATCTCTGCAGATGAGCATGTCTCTGAGGAGGGAGAATCCAGGTAGACGGAGGAGTAGCTGGGTCAAGTGAGCAGGAGGAAGGTGGTGGAGGTCCAGCCAGGGAGGTGGCAGGGGAGTGTTACAAAGGCCATTGCAAGTGGAGAGACCACGTCATTTAATGTGCAAACCAGGACACTTAAGAATGAAAGGGGGTGCATCATTAATTGCATATGAACGAGGCCCGTAAGCAGGGACATAAGTTAATTATGGGGACACTGGTTTCACTTTGAGTGAGACAGTTGGCAGACTTTGGAGCAGAGAAAGGGCATGATATGGCTTCTGTTTTAAAAGGTTCACTCTGGCTGCTGTGAGGAGTGTAGTGGGAACAGGAGCAGAGGGGGCAGCAAGGATCCAGTTCCTTGTAAGAAGGCATGGAGAGATGGTGGTGGCTGGGACCAGTGCAAGCAGTGAGAGGTGGTCGGACTGCCGGGGTGGCAGATGGATTGAACAGAGATATGAAAGAGGAGAACACATGAGCAGGATTCTAGATTTTTGCCCCTGGAGCGACTAGAAGAGTTCCCATATTCTGAAATGGGGAAATGCAAGAGGAGGAGGTTGGGGGGACAAGGTGAGAACAAGGGTTGAGTCTGGGCCATCTGAGCTTGAAGAACTCATTGTACTTTGGAGGGGGATGCTGGGCAGGCAGTTAAATGTAGGTCTGCAGCCCAAGGGACAGACAAGTAGGAGACTGGGCGTTGAGAGGTGAAGCCCACGGTGCTGTCTGAAGCCATGAAACCGGATGAAAGCCTGATGGGTATGCACAGAAGAGAGCCTAAGGACGGAGCCCTGAGTCCCCCAGCACCTACAGGTGGGGAGACGAGACCCTGGCCCAGAAGGCTAAGCAGGTGGTCAGCAGGGGCAGGAGAGCATGGAGGGAACCCAATTAGCACTTCATTTCAGAAGGAAGGGACAGTGGAGAGCTCAAATACCGATTATAGGCCATGCAATCTGAGCTCCTTCTGTGTGAGGAAGAGGAGGGGGGCCTAAAAGGTCAGAGGAGGAATGAGAGAGGCAGAAGGAAGCCAAGAAAGAGAACCTTCCAGAAAAAAAGGACTCGGCCATCTAAGAGATCCAGAGAGAATGGAATGGAGTTGTAAATCATCCTCAGAAGTCAGAAGCAGCAAACTCATCGCCAAGCTCATGGATTAGCTTCCTAGGGTGACCATAACAAGTACCACGACCTGGGCAGCTGAAAAAGCTGGAATTCACTCCCTCACAGTCTGGGGCTCCAAGTCCAAGACCTCCATGGTGTCGGCTGGGTTGGTCCCTGCACAGGCCGTGTGGGAAAGCTGTTCCAGGCCTCTCTCATTGGTATGTGGACAGCCAGCTTCTCCCTATGTCCTCACACGGTCCTTGCTCTGTGCATGTCTGTCCTGGGGTCCGAATTTCCCCTTTTTATAAAGACACTAGTCATACTGGATTTGAGCCCACCCGACTCCACCCAGTATGACCTCCTCTCAACTAATGCTATCTGCAATGGCCCTATTTCCAAATAAGGGCACATTCTGAGGTCCTGGGGGTCCGGACCAGGCTGGCCCATCCTGGAGAGCAGTGGTCCCCAGTGAAGAGAGGGGGCCAGCCATCTCTGCCTGATGGCAGCTCCCCACCCTCCTCCCCCAGGACACATTCAGACAACCGGTGGCAGAGTCCTGGGGAGGGGTGGGTAGGAGAACTTTCCAGGCCAAGAGCCCATCATTTTGCAATTCCGGTTGTTTGAATGATATCGATGTTCCCACCATGTGTCAGTCCTAAGCACAGCGGTGGGTTTTCCAGACAGGGGCCTGGATGGGCACCAGTGGTGTCCAGACTCTGTGGGTGGTGGGCATACACCATGTCTGTGCCCTAGGGAAAGGACCACCTCCGCCCCTGGTGATGCGGGGACTACGGAGAAGGCGAAGACAGGAGTGACACACCCGAGGGGGCAGTGGAGTCCAACAGAAACCAGATACATTGTTTCCACTTGTAATCTTTCCTGACACCATGTCATTGGAGAGCCTCAGTTACTCCCCCAGCAGTCCCCAGATGGGCTGTCACCTGCAGCCAATGCTGTCAGCCCCCAGCGGTTTCTGCCAGAAACATGGTGGGAACCAAACTAATATTCTCTTCACTCATCCCCAAGTTGAAGCCGTCTGTCCGCTGCAGGGTTTACAGCTCATGGGGTGCTGAGTCCAGAGCGCCGAAACACTCCTCACCTCGCAGCTTCCTGATGATGAGCAGCAGGAGAGATCATGTCCAGCTCTGAGCACCCTGATTCGGGAGAGGGAAGGCCACATCACCATCTCTGCCACCACGCACAACTGAAAATGTGAGGGTGACCACCAGCAGCCAAGGAAACATAAAATAAAATTCAAAACCTGTGTTCTCTCAGCATGCTCTAGGTGACTAAGTCACAGGGACAAGGCTAAGGAGAGAAGCCCAATCAGTGCAAACCCAGGGCGCACTTGGAATATCCCAAAGCAGGGAAGCAAATGCCGTGGGGACGGAGGACTCCTTGATGAGGGAGGGAGAACATGGGGTGGTGTGAGCACAGGGAAGTGTGTGTGTGTGGGTGCGTGTGCGTGTGCATGTGTGCATGTATGTGTGTGCATGTGTGTGCAGGTGTGTGGGAGGTGAGACAAAACTATCCGGCTACACTGTCATTTCTAGATACGAATTTTAAAATATATCTTTTAAATGTGTACCTTACAACAGTTTTTACATTTTTTAAGGTCAAGACATCCAATTTCAGATTATCATGAATTATTCAAACTAATGTCACTAAAAAAATTAATATGTTCTTTTATCTGTTAAAAATAAATATAGTGGGCTCCTGGGTGGCTCAGTTGGTTAAGCGACTGCCTTCGGCTCAGGTCATGATCCTGGAGTCCCGGGATCGAGTCCCGCATCGGGCTCCCTGCTCGGCGGGGAGCCTGCTTCTCCCTCTGACCCTCCTCCCTCTCATGCTCTCTGTCTCTCATTCTCTCTCTCAAGTAAATAAATAAAATCTTTAAAAAAATAAATAAATAAATAAATATAGTTAATACTATTTTGCTAAAAAAAAGTACTATGAACAATGTAATATTTTTAAATCTTACTATGACAATGCATGTGTGATATAATTAAGAATTCTACTTTAGAAATGGCACATGTAAATCCTTTTGGGTTTTAGTTTATATAAGTTTCTAGGTTTGTTCTGTGTCCTCACAAACACTCAAGCTTTGAAGTGTGGAAATAAAATTAGACGGCGGAGCTGCCTGTAAAGGTGGCCGCCGGGGGAATGGGTGAGTGGGTGCACAGAAGAGAGAGTGCTCGAGCTTTTAGTCCAAATGTATTCGCAGGCCAAGTGATGCACAGAACAAGACAGACTGTGGTCAGGCAATTTAATAAGCATTGAGATTTGAGTCTTGTGGACAAGCAGTGTCTGAGGTCAACTGTTATGTACCAACCATGTGATTGTGGAAGGTGAGGGCATTGAGATAAGAGCTGACATTTTAATCTTCAGATCACTCTCTCCCATCACTGCACCCAGAATCTAGTTGGTACTAATCAGGTGTTTGTTGATTGACTATATGGATGGATTGGTAGATGGATGGATGGATGGATGGATGGATGGATGGATGGATGGATGGAAGGATGGATGGTTGGATGGACGGACAGATGGTTGGATGGATGGGCAGACAGGTGGATGGATAAATGAGTGCGTGAGGCCCCCAAAGTAGCTACAATGATGGCAGCTCCATTGACAGAATGGCGTACTTAGTGTGTGATCTCCATCGTCTTTGTCCCTGCATTTGTCCACACATGCCCCATTGTATTCAGTTCCTTTCAAAGCAAAGCTGAGGAGCTGAGTCATGTTCCTACTGAATGAGCCCACAGGAAAGGTTCAAGAGACCTGAGATATTTTGTCCAGACAATGATGTGACTATTTTTAAATGTTTTCAGAGTAATCCCACAGAAACAATGGGGTCACAGCAGGCAGGCCGTGCTGGCTCCTCAGCATGAACCAGGCAGTGGCCCCAGCTCAGAATCGTCGTGGTCCTCACCATCACGCATCTGCCTAAAAAAAAAGTTTCATTTAACAATATCCTTGAAGACACAGTAAAAAATAATTGTGTTAAGACTTGACCCTTGACTACACAGCTTTTTAATATTCTATGTGACAAAATTGGGAGTGCAGCCTTGGGATGCTCGTGGAAATAAGGTGGCCGTGAGGAAGCAAACCTGTGAGGTCGTCTGCCTACAGCTGAACCAGCCACTTCCCATGGAACGTTTCGAGAAAATGACTGACAGACTTTGGCTTTTGAGAGACATTTTCTCAAAAGTGAACCAAAGGAGCCTGAAAGAAAAGCTCTGACCTAGCAAAAATTAAAATTTTGGCAATCTCATAATCACCTCTGTGAGCCCTGAGAGCTTCCCCATTACTTAGAGTCTCGGTTTTGAGACTAGTGTAGTTATTGATGAATGTGATTTTGATATGACGGGATGTGTCAAATGTGAGGACAGAATTTCTTCCCAAACTTCAACCGAAACAGCACACTGCGGCAGAATGAATACAGAAGCACGTATGAGCATGCGGCTACCTTCCATCAAACCAGACATTAAAAAGATTTCAAAGATGCAGAACAGGAACGCTCTTCTCCCTATTTTGTTTTGTTTTGTTTTGGAAAATACAGTAAAAATGTTATTTATGTGAACATATAATGAGTTTATCATTGTTATTTTTAAGTGAATTTAAAATGTGTATTTTAGAAATTTCCCGGTTTTAATATTTATTACAGTAAATATCAACAAACTCATATAAACAAAAGCTCCTTGAGATATTAAAAAATTATCAAGAGTATAAAGGGCTCCAAAGTCAAAAGTTTGAGAACCACTGCTGTGGACTCATCTTAAGCACAGTTGTCTCCTCTAATCCTTAGATTCTCCATGTTGGTGGATTCGTGGAACTTAGAAATAGTAACTACACATGCCTCCTGAAATTCCTCAATATTAAGTTGCAAAGTCTGCTTTTTAAAACGTAGAAATTATACGGTGACACAAAAAAATTACTATTTGGAACCCATTCGAAATGGAGCCTTAGCCTTACGGAAACCAAAACTTGCCCGCGTATTTCATGCACTATTACTAAATTTGTCATCCGAACAACTCCATCCTTCTGTTTAGTTTCAAAATCCTGTGTTTATCCTAAGTTTTAAACAGGAAGAAGTGATTTGTGCTTCTGTCTTCATTCCTAACTCAAGCACGGAGTACCTCAATAATTAAAAAAAAAAAAAAAAAAGAGGGAGAAGAGTACAATCTGTTCTAAAGAGAGGTGTGTCCATCTTGGAGTAACAATTACCTGGAGGAAGCAAACCTCTAGGAACATGGCTGGGTCCTGCTGCTCCTTCGAGGCACTGTGTCCAGCCGCGAGGGGCAGGACGCTTCCACCCTAAGAGCACTCCCCCATTTCAGTTACCACGGGCAGAGCCAGCCAGTGGGAAGTATAACAGAGACGACAGAGATCATTCCTACTTGATTTCCCTCTCTTTCTTCCTCAGGAACTTAACCGGCACATTTCCTGAATACCCTAACGTGGAAGAAGGAGGGTCTGCCATTATCTTTTCCAACAAGACCCCACAACAGGTACGGAGATGCTTGAGAAATAAAACACAAATCTATCGTAATCCCATTTCTTTAAACTGTAACCTGAATGGGTTCATAGTGTCATTAGTTTTGGGTTATTCTCCTGCAAATATTTACGTGGAAATATTTCGATGTTTCATCAATTATGTACTTTTTTAAAAATTTTTATTGTTATGTTAATCACCATACATTACATCATTAGTTTTTGATGTAGTGTTCCATGATTATGTACTTTTAAATTTATTTCAAAATGAATTCATTCTTCCTCCTGTCTAACCTTTGAAAGAGACGTGACAACACATGGGGCTTACTTTCTTGGTAAATTCTGAGCAGCTTGATTTCAAGGGCCCTTTATGTTCTGGTCCCTGCTTGCCTCTCAGTGTCATCTGCTGTCCCCTCGTCCCCCATCTTCCTTCCATGAGCCCCAGCAGTCCACCCGCCTGCCCTCCTCATGCCCCATGTCACTGTACCTTCAGTGTCTTTCTGCACGTCATGCTCTCCTCTTATCCCAGGCTGGCCTTCTACCCCTTGTCCCCTGCTTCATTCCTGCTCACCTGTCGAGAGTCAGCTCTTTGCCATACTGATGTTCTTCCACAGAAACATCTCTATAGATGCTCCAGTGGCATCTGATGAAATTGACTTCTAAGGCTGTTTTTAGAGATGTCTCAATAAACTAGAAATAGGAAAACTGTTCTTAACCTCAGAGTATTAATCATAGAAACCAAGAGAAAATTAGCATCGTGCTCAACAGTAGAGCACTAGAAGCATTGCTATTAAAAGTGAAACTCACACTCATATACTCAAGCTGATATACTGGACCACATAAAACTCAAATGGCAAAAAATATCATAATTGGAAGTAAAATCATATGATAAACTGGAGAAAATATTTGCAACATAGGTGATAATAGCTACCTTTCATACATAAAGGGTTCTTAGGAAATAATAAGAAAAATCTAAACACCTCAGCAGAAAAGAAGGCAAAAATGTTAATTTTTAAAACTTTAAAACTCACTAGCAAAGAAACTCAAATATAAAATAACGTTACTATATCTCTTTTCACCTATAGGATTGGTAAAAATTTTAAATCATAATCATCGCTGGAGTTGGTGAGCGTGTGGAGAAAAGTCACTCCCACATATTGTAACTGGATGCATAAATACATAAATTGGCATGACCTTTTTGAGGGACATGGACCAAGTAAACATCAGATGTTTAATGCGTATACTCTTTGACCCATAAATGCTATTTAAGGAGTTTACATGAAACAAATAATTAGACAAGTTGCCATAGACCAGAGACAACAAACTTTTGTCATAAGGGACCAAATAATAAATATTTGAGGCTATGGAACACAGATCCTCTGCCACAACAACCCAACTCTTCTATTCTAGCATGAAAGTGGACACAGACCGTAGGTGATGAATGGGCATGGCTGTGTTTCAATAAAGTTTTATTTACAAACTGGGCAGCAGCCCAGATTTGGCCCATGCATATGATTTGCCGACCCCTGCCATAGATGATTGAAACAGCTGTTGGGGGCCGCCCCATTTATAGCACTGACAAAGAGAGCAGGGAACCAGTTAGGGAGCATGAAGCACTACACAACAGTAAAAGCTCTGCTACAAATCAGGGTTTCTCCACCTCAGCACTCCTGACCCCACGGTCAGCCTCCCGTCCCCCCGTGCTCCCCCGAGTGAGCCATCAGGGTCAGAGGGACGTGCTCTTCCCCACCTCCCTGTCAAGAGCTGACACAGCTCCTCAGCCCTCGCTCCAGCCTCTGGCAGACTCCTGTCCTCCTCAGAACTCAGTGAACACATACTATCCACCCTACAGTGTGGCAGTTCATCAAGCCCTGCCTTGAGTGACTGTCCTTTCGACCTGGTGTTATTTCCCTTTGTTACCCTGTGAGGTCTTGTCGCTGCAGCTAAATTGTCAGGACCAAGCTGTGTCATGAAAGTCCACGGCCAGGGACTAAATGTGTTTCATGTTAGTTTAGAAAGGTAATAATTACAGGATTAAGCATGTTGGTGCAATGACTACATTGTGTACACAAGAAACATTCAAGAGTAGGGTTAATGTTGGCTAAAAACAAAAGAAGATGAAGATGTCTGGCTAATACATTAAAATAAGACAAAGAAGGCCACAAAGCAGCGTGACTTGTAAAGACAGGTGATGGAAGAGTCTAAACAGGGTAGAGGTGATGAAACACTGTCCCCCCACCTGCCAGGTCTGCAGCCTCAGGGGGCTCCTTCCCTATGCGCCTCCCTCCCTGTGCCGATGTAACGATTAGATGAGGTGACTCGTGTAGCGTACCTGTAGCAATACACGTGGAAATCTCGCAGGACATCATAATAATTGTCACTAAGGGGAGGAGGAGGATGAAGAGACAGACCAAGCATAACCATTATAATGTGTACTTAAAGAGTCAACTTTATATTTGTTAAAAAACAAGCAATACAAACACTTTCTACAAAGTGAGCATAATCACGTTGATACCAACACTCCCAGGGAAGACCAAATACAAAGAGAATCACAGATGAGTCTTCCTTACAAGTATTAATGCAAAAATTCAAACTGAAATATTATCATGCCAAAACCAGCAGCACATTAAACAAGCAAAACACCACAATCAAGTGGCACTTATTCCAGAATGCAAGAATGGCTGGGGTTGAGGATGTCTGTGGATACACTGCATCCTATAAAGAGATCCAAAAGGGAAAACCGTAAGTGCATCTCTGTGGATGCTGATGGGGTCTTTTACAAATTCAACATCCATTCTTGATTTTTAAAAATAAAACAAAAAAATTAGAATATAGGGATACTTCTTCAACATGACAAAGTATTTCTTAGTTCAAGATCTAATATTATGCTTAATGAAATTCACTAGAAACAATTCCACCAATGTCATGAAAAATACAAGGATGGCCATTGTCACCGCTGTCCCCTAGGATCTATGAACTCTGTTGGATGCAAGAAAGAACGTAGAGATATATGGAACGGAAGAAGCAAAATGATCACTTTTTGCAGGTATGCTCTACACTTTGAAAAGCAAAGAGAATAAATTGAAAACTAAACAGTGTAAGAAGGAAGATGGGGAGTTACAGAGAGCAAAAGCATTGGTGTGTACAAACAGCGGCCAGATAGAAAATACAACAAAACAGTCCATTTACAACAGCACCAACAATACAAAGATAAAGCATCCAGGAACAAACTTAATAATAAATGTGTGTTTTGTGTGAAGAAAAGTTTTTAAAAAGTGTGAGGGATACAAATGGAAAGAGGGAAAAGCACACCGTGTTCTTAGGTAGGGATACTCCACATTGTAAATACATCACTTCTCCCAAACATCATTTGCACGTGTGATGTGATCTACACAAAAATACAGATGGCGTTATGTTGGAGGTGGGGCAGGCCACTCCAAAGGTGACCAGCCTGATTCTAAACTTTAGGTGAAAGTAAATAGCCAAGAAAAACCAGTAAAATTCCGAATGTAATTACACTATGTAATGAGAAGGAAGTAGCTGTGCAGTATTGATGCTATTAAGAACCCATCGGCACAGATAAATAACTAGAAAGACACATCAGTGGAAAAGAATAGAAAATCAAGAAATATACCCAAATACATATGCCAATTTAGTACATAATAAAGATGGCATGGCGCCTTTCTTAGGTAAGGGGGAAAATTTAATAAATGGGATTAGAGTAACCAGGTTGTCATCTGAAAGAAAGAAGAAAATTCAATCTCTATTTCTTTATACCTCACCCCAGAATGATTCCAGATGGGTCAAAGATTTAAGTGCCAAACAAAACAAAAACAGAAAAGATCTAGAAGAGGCCAAGGAAGAAATGTTATAACCGCAGAGTGGGAAAGACATTTCTACCTCCATTGCACAACCCAGGGGTCGTGGAAGAAAAAAAATGAAATTTTAAATGATACACACAAAAATTTTCTAACCTGCATGGCAAAACAGACCCCAAGTGAAGTCAAATGACAGATGACTCAGTAGGATAATTACTTGTAATGAGCACCCCACACAGGAGATCATTTTTCTCATATATAAAGAGCTCCTACAGCTCTATAAAAATAAAGATCAATAACCCAATATTTTAAAAAGCCAAAGGATATGAACAGACATTTCTCAGAAAAGAAAATGTAAATGGGTTTGAAACATAATAAAAGATGTTCAACATATAAAAAGATGATGAACCCCATACGTATAACAGAAATGCAAATTAAAACTACACTGACAGACAAAATTGATAAATTGAACCTCATCAAAATTCAAAACTTTTGCACTTCAAAAGATGCCATCAAGAAAATACAAAGACAAAAACATACTGGGGGAAGATATTTGAAAACGAATACCTGATAAGGGGCTTGTATCCAGGATAAACAAAGAAGTCTTGTGTCTCAATAAGAAGACAATTCAATCAAAAAATGGGCAAAAGACTTGAATAGATGGGGCGCCTGGGTGGCTAAGTCGTTAAGCGTCTGCCTTCGGCTCAGGTCATGATCCCAGGGTCCTGGGATCGAGTCCCACATCGGGGTCCCTGCTCGGTGGGAAGTCTGCTTCTCCCTCTCCCTCTGCCTCTGCTTGTGTGCTCTCTCTCCTTCTCTTTCAAATAAATAAATAAAATCTTTAAAAAAAAAAAAAGACTTGAATAGACAATTCACAAAGGATCATAAATGAATAGTTAATTAGCACATGAAAAGACGCTTGGCATCCTTAGTCTTTAGGGAGATAAAACATAAAACTATAGTGAGACCATTTCATTCCCACTAGGATGGCCATAATCAAGAAGACAGACAGTAACAAATGTAGAAGGTGTAGAGGAAAAGGAACCCTCCTATGGTGCTGGTAGGAATGCAAAATGGCACAGCCGTTTTGGGAAACGCTTGTCCCTTTCTTAAAAGTTAAACATAAACGGAGGGGGGCCAGAGCAAGATGGCGGAGGAGTAGGAGACCTGGATTTCGTCTCCTCTCAGGAATTCAGCTGGATAGGGATCAAACCATTCTGAACACCTACAAACTCAACAGGAGATCGAAGAAAAGAAGAGCAACAACTCTCTGAACAGAAAAGCGACCACTTACTGGAAGGTAGGA
>NC_138371.1:3807695-3873675 GCF_054177405.1 Leptonychotes weddellii
AAAAATTTAAAAAAAAAAAAGTTAAACATAAACGTACCAAATGAGCCAGCAGCCCACTGTTGGTACTCTATCCAAGAGAAATGAGAATGTGTCCACACAAAGAAGTTTGTACATGAATATAGGGGCATTACTCATAATAGTCAAAAATTTGGAATAGCTTAAATATCCATCAACTGGTGACTGGATAGGCAAATGTAGTGCATCGGCGATGGAATATTATTTGGATTTCCTATAAAAAATGAAACACCAATTGGGATACGCTACAACATGGGGAGACTCAAAACCATGATGCAAAGGGAAAGGAACCAGACCTAAGAGACCACATATTATGTGATTCCATTTACAGGAAACATCCAGACAAAGTGAATAGAGGCAGGGAGGCGATTAGAAGAGACCTGGCAAGGAATGAAGGAAAAGGAAAGACTGACAGTGGACATGAGGGGTCACACTGGGGTGATGGAAATGTTCCAAAACTGGCTCATCGTGATGGTTGCCGGACTTGGTAGACGTACTTAAAATGATTGAATCGTACCCTTGGAATGGATGGATGTATACTATGTAAAATATGTCTCAATAAAATTATAATATATCATATTCTTATAAAAGAAAACAGGTGGTAGGCCAGATTTGGACTTCAGACCCCACAGTTTACTAAAAATATGGTGGCTGACTTAACAGGGCAATCGAGGGCACTCCTCACTTTGAGAGGTTTTGTTATAGCTGAAGCGCGTGAGCAAAATAAATTCACCACTGGCATCTAAAAAAACCCAAAAGAACTACAAAGACAGACCATTTCTTCAGCTGTTCAGTTGGCAAACATTAGACACCGTGTCACACTGTGTCAGAGCATATGGGGAAACCAGCGGTTGCCCGCATGGCTGGCAGAGGGGTGAATTGGCACAGCCCAATGGAGGCAGTTTGACAGTATTAAAAATGTACCTACATACCCTTGATCCAGCATTTCTACTTTTAGGAATTTATCTTGCAAATATGCTCATACACCTGCAAAATTATATTTGTGGGCATTTATGTGTGCAGCATTATTAGTAACAGCAGACAATTGGAAACAACCTAATTCCATTGGTAGGAGAATGGCCAGATCATCCACAGTACACCCATACAAACAGAACAGTGAAGCTCTTTATGTACTGCTAAGAAAGCCAGGGACATTAGTAGGAGGAAAATGCACAACAAGGGCAGTGTGTACGAGACACTGACATTGGAATAAAATGGCCCATCTATGTTTACATTGTGTATCTGTGTGTACACGTGTACATATTAGTGTACTTTGGAAGATTTTGCTAGAGTTGAAAATCAAGAGCAAAGCAAATTCAACATTGGCTTAAAAAAGAGACAAACTCCCAATCACACACCATTTTCAAGCGTGTGGTTGGCGAACATAACACAGCAGTGTGTGTGTGTGTGTGTGTATGTGTATGTGTGTGTACGCAGGTGTATTTGCATATAGCTATATAAAATGTCTCTGGAAGCACCTCCAAGGTATTGGGGCTGCTTTAGAAAGCGGATCTTGCTGGCTGGCTCACAGCATAGGAACGGAACATTTCACGACTTGAACTTTTGTAAGTTTTGAATTGTGGGCCACGTGAATGTATTTATCAAAGTATTAAATAAATTAAGTAAGGATATAGAGGAAATAAATAGTACAATGGAGAAGGATTTACAAGATACACTGAATTGTATGTTCCACAAATAAGGATTCCTCCTTTTTGTAGCTGCTCACAGTTTATACATCAGGTCATTTTTTAAAAATTGTTGGTACATTTCTGAAAGCTTCCAAACTTCTAAGGACCAAAAAAAAAAATGCTCATGTTTCCTAAGTGCTTCAAACATAAAATCCTGAGCAACCACGATTTAGCTCTATGAGTTGAAGTGAACCTGATCCCCAGGGAAAACATTGCCACTTGGACAAGGGACTTTTAATTCCATCTAGAGACACGTTTTTTATTACCAAATAATGTGCACAACACATACGTCACCTCTTACGCTCGCCAGCACCCTTTTCCTGAGCCTCATCACACCAAGAGCTTCACGGGAGCCTAGGGGATGGGTTGGCCTGCGGATAGTGGGAAGAGGGCACGTGACTAATGACTATAGTGGTGGTGTTTTTTTTAAGTCCAGATGAGACCAGAATATCCTACTTTGTTCACAGTAAAGCTATCTGTTATACTTTTAAAAGTGTGAACTAAACTCCTAAGAACAACATAGGTAGAAATATCAAAATATAATACTAGAAAATAAACTTCAGCACTGTAGTAAATCACTAATAAGGCATAAACAAGTAGACTGGATCCCAGGAGGATGGTTTGGTAGAACATAGTAGACGTGCAATGATACTAGCCCTTTGGTTTAATTGCATACCGTGCTCTCCAGAGGTAACCACTGTACTGAATTTGATGTTTGTCATTCCCTCATATTTCTG
Organism: Leptonychotes weddellii; assembly: GCF_054177405.1. NCBI lineage: Eukaryota > Metazoa > Chordata > Mammalia > Carnivora > Phocidae > Leptonychotes > Leptonychotes weddellii. The sequence continues at coordinate 3,810,136 of NC_138371.1, forward strand.
TGTACTTTGACTACATATGTATATATCCTGAAACTGTAGAGTGTTATTTTTTTATTTAACCATATGCATTTTGTACGATAGAATAAATTTACATATGTTGTTCCACATCTTGCCTCTTTTCTTTCTATGTTGTGAAATTCATCCTGGTTAGCGCCTGTTTGAATCCCACCTCAGCACTCACCAGCTGTATGTCCTTGGCCACGAGACTGAACTCTTTGTGCCCTGTTCTCTTATCAATAAAACGGGGTGGTAACAGCTCGCATCCCTAGGCTGCATTTAGCAGTAAATGAGTTCATCTTTGTGCAGCTCTTAGAACCATGCTTGGTTTATCATAAGTCCAATGGATGGAAATACTGACTTGATTTTAGAAAATGAAACTAGGAAACTAGGTCCCAGAGCTGGTATGCCACTTACCTCGGTCACATGACCAGTGATGTGACCTAGGGTCTACAGCTTCCTATCTCCCAGAAGTCTCTCTCTGCCACAGCAAGTGGGAGCTCAGCAAATACCTGCTGTATAGAACAGATTATATGGGGTTTTTTTACTGAAGAGGTGCGGGCGGGCCTGGCACCCTGGCTGTGGCAGAGACACTGAGGAAGCCATGACCTCCCTCATGTTCATGGCAGCCCTGGGGGCCAGAGCAGCTCTGAACTGGGGGGGCGGGGGGGACTGAGTTCAGAAATGTCCAACTTCCCTCTCATCTGCCCCCTGAGGTCTGACTGCTGCCTCACCGATGAATCCAACCAGGGGCAGGCGGCAGCCGGTGGTGTCCCCACGAGGGTCGACCTCAGACCCAGAGCAGGACAAGGAGGGAGCGGGCACTGATCAGCACAAATACTTCCTCCAGACAGGAAAAACAGTCCTCATCTTGATCGGGCTCCATGAAAGCGCGATGCTTATTTTGTGTTTCTTGCCAGGTTACTGAGGATATTATTGCAAACCAAGAAGAAGAGGAGAAAAACAAAAAGAAGAATAAGAAGAAGGCCACGACATCCAAGAAACCTAAAAAAGAAAAGGAAAAGAAAGGCACAAAAGAAAAAAACAAGGTAAGGAATTTGGAATTTTAAAAGAAATTTTCTTTTAAGTGGCTTCTTTGCTTTGAATCAGTGGCATGATCTCAACTCTCCTGAGATCGCACTCATTCGTTTCCTAGGAAACCGTTCTACCAGCTGTTTTTCAATATTTTTTTATGTTGCTCGATCACCGGTCATCATCCTCTCTATGATTTATAATAAAGACCTATTAGGATAAAGGTGGTTTTAATGACTTTGATACTTTATGTGTTATTCACATATGTGATAGCTTTGACTTTTTATTCCTCAAAATAAATGATCCCCCTCGTCTTTCCTCAAGGTAGAGACCAGGTGACCACTGCAAAGTCAAAGTAATAACTACTTTAACCGAAGTGAGTTTGTTCAAATTTTTCACTTCACGTTGACTTATTGGATATATTTTATTGGAAGTTTTTGTTTCTTACTACCCAAAGGAAATCCAAATTCAAATAGTTCCCTTTGGGCCAGGCCTCCCCTTGTGCAGTGGGGGAGGAGGGGCGGCTATCCTAGGGCAGAAACTGGAGGGGTCTTCACCCTCGAGCATGTGGAGAGGTGCACTCCCAGAACAGCATTCTCTCAGCAGAAACTCCATCTATGGGAGATGGAGCTCGGACTGGAAGCTGGAATCATCCTAAAGCATGATTATGTTTAAAGAAGCATGTCTGCACAGACAGATCCTCCTTCACAGCTGACCAAAACTCTGATCTGAATTGACTCAGGAGAATGGATCCTTAAGGGTTATGATCCATCTGTGACTCTGTCCGGAGACAGAGACCCAGCTCTTGCTCAGGCAGCAGTGGTCACATTCCTCATGTTCCGGGAGGTGGGTTCGGGAGAGAAATGGGACAGGCTGCATCATCAAGGACAAGTGATTGGACCAAGGAGTCAGAAATTGTGAGCAGGGGAGAAAGGAGGATGGTGGATATACAATGACAGTACCCAAACTCCAGAACTCTCTCCAAAAGTCTCAATTATTCCCCCTTGAGAATGATATTCACTGTAGGCTTTTCATAGATGGCTTTTATGACATTGAGGTATGTACCCTCTATCCCTACACTGTGAAGAGTTTTAATCAAGAAAGGATGCTGTATTTTGTCAAATGCTTTTTTCTGCATTGAGAGGATCATATCGTTCTTGTCCTTTCTTTTATTAATGGGATGTATCACATTGATTGGTCTGTGAATATTGAACCCTCCTTGTAGCCCAGGAATAAATCCCACTTGGTCATGGTGAATAATCCTTCTAATGTACTGTTGGATCCTGTTGGCCAGTATCTTGGTGAGAATTTTGGCATCCATGTTTATCAGGGATATTGGTCTGTAATTCTCCTTTTTGGTGGGGTCTTTGTCTGGTTTTGGGATCAAGGTAATGCTGGCCTCATAGAACTAGTTTGGAAGTTTTCCTTCCATTTCTACTTTTTGAAATAGCTTCAGAAGAATAGGTATCAGTTCTTCTTTAAATGTTTGGTAGAATTCCCCTGGGAAGCCATCCAGCCCTGGACTCTTCTTGTTTGTTGATTACTGCTTCAATTTCCTTGCTGGTTATGGGTCTGTTCAGGTTTTCTATTTTTTCCTCTTTCAGTTTTGGTAGTTTACAAGTTTCTAGGAATGCATCCATTTCTTCTAGATTGCCTAATTTGTTGGCATATAGTTGCTCATAATATGTTCTTAAAATTGTTTCTATTTGCTTGGTGTTGGTCGTGATTTCTCCTCTTTCATTCATGATTTTATTAATTTGGGTCCTTTCTCTTTTGTTTTTGGTAAGTCTGGCTGGAGGTTTATTGATCTTGTTAATTCTTTCAAAGAAACAGCTTCTAGTTTCATTGATCTGTTCTACTGTTCTACTGTTCTTTTAGTTTCTATTTCATTGATTTCTGCTCTGATCTTTATTATTTCTCTTCTCCTGCTGGGTTTAGGCTTTATTTGCTGTTCTTTCTCCAGCTCCTATAGGTGTAAGGTTAGTTTGTGTATTTGAGATTTTTTCTAATTTTTTGAGAAAGGCTCATATTGCTATGTACTTCCCTCTTAGGGCCGCCTTTGCTGCATCCCAACGGTTTTGAGCAGTTGTGTTTTCATTTTCATTTGTTTCCAAGAATTTTTTAATTCTTCTTTAATTTCCTGGTTGATCCATTCATTCTTTAGTAGGATGCTCTTTATCTTCCAAGTATTTGAGTTCCTTCCAAATTTCCCCTTGTGATTGAGTTCAAGTTTCAAAGCATTGTGGTCTAAAAATATGCAGGGAATAATCCCAATCTTTTGGTACTGGTTGAGACCTAATTTGTGACCCAGTATGTGATCTATTCTGGACAGTGTTCCATGAGCACTCAAGAAGAATGTGTATTCTGTTGCTTTAGGATACAAAGCCCTCGTATATATCTGTGAAGTCCATCTGGTCCAGTGTGTCATTCAAAGCCCTTGTTTTCTTGTTGATCTTCTGCTTAGATGATCTATCCATTTTTGTGAGTGAGGTGTTAAAGTCCCCTATTATTATTGTATTATTATCAATATGTTTCTTTAATTTTGTTATTAATTGGTTTATATATTTGGCTGCTCCCAAGTTTGGAGCATAAATATTTATAATTGTTAGATCTTGTTGGATAGACCCTTTAAGTATGATATAGTGTCCCTCTTCATCCCTTACTAAAATCTTTGGTTTAAAATCTAATTTTCTGATATAAGGGTTGTTACCCCAGCTTTCTTTTGATGTCCATTAACATGATAAATGGTTCTCCACCCCCTCACTTTCAATCTGGAGGTGTCTTTGGGTCTAAGATGAGTCTCTTGTCCATCGATAGATGAATGGATAAAGAAGATGTGGTATATATATACAATGGACTATTACTCAGCCATCAGAAAGGATGAATACTTACCATTTACATCGATGTGGATGGAACTAGAGGGTATTATGCTAAGCGAAATAATTCAATCAGAGAAAGACAATTATCATGTGGTTTCACTTATATGTGGAAAATAAGAAACAGCACAGAGGATCATAGAGGAAGGGAGGGAAAACTGAATGGGAAATCAACAGAGAAGGAGAAAAACCATGAGAGATTCTTAACTCTAGGAAACAAACTCAGGGTTGCTGGAGGGGAGGTGGGTGGGGGGATGGGGTCACTGGGTGATGGACATTAAGGAGGGCATGTGATGTGATGAGCACTGGGTGTTATATGCAAGTGATGAACTATTGAACTCTATATCTGAAACATGATATACTATAGGTTGGCTAATTGAATTTAAATTTTAAAAAATACCCAAACTCCACATAAATGCAACATTTTGTATTTATGAAAGCCGACATTTTGTGATGAAAGCCAACATTTTATTAAAAATCCCTTGCATGATTGCAGCCACCCAGCTGGAGGCAATTTCCCCTTTTTCAAGGCTCATCTCCCACACAATGATCAGCAGAAATCTTCCAACTGCACCCCCCCATCTGTCTTTGTCCTTCTCCATAACCATGTTTCATTGCTGTGAACAAAAGAAGAGAAATCTTTTCCTGCTCACTCTGGGCACAACCCATTCCACTGTAGTCCCCAGCTCAGTCCCCAGCTACCCTGTACATTGTGTTGACCCCTCACTTAATTCCCACCTTGGAATTATTCTGGGTCTAAAGGAGCTGCTCCATGCAAAGTCCCACCACCCACCCCGGGCAGCTGCATTCAGGGAGAGCCATGTTCAGGTACAAAGACCCAGTCCCCTCACTGGGACATTTCTGAAGGGTTCTCCTAACTCCTGGGCTCTCTGTGGGGTCAGCTGACAGCTCACATCCAATTGCATCACAGCTCAGTTACATTAGCTTCTCTGTCCAGTGCTGCTTCTCTCCCTCCATCCTTGTGGGTGGTGTTCCCAGTAAACCACCTGCACGGCCTCCATCTAAACGTTTCCAGGGAACCCAACCCACAAGGCCACCGGTTGCCCTACTGCTCTGCTTGTGACCCAAAACTTCTAACTTGTTGCTGAAAAAAATAAGAAGAGAGCTTACTTGGTAGTTAATTTTTAAAGACTTCCTCTCATTCTGCAAGATAATTTTGAAGCCGTGCCTAAGAATAAGGACAATTGGAAGAATTTCAATTTTATTCTAAGCATTCTCTTCCTCTAAATATGCATTAGGGAGTTTGACACTTGCGAATTAAAAATTCACTGTTAATGAAGCTTGTTCCATAAAAAATCTTAAATTATCAGCTATACAATCTGGTCTTTATTGAGTGAAGGTATTTTATTAACTAGCTATTAAGGAGTCATTTAATGATGAACAGTTTGGGACAAAAAGAAAGTCTGAGTGTATCAGTACTTATGAAGTAGTTGCAAAGGAAGGGCAAAATCCTTCAGAGTTACTTAGAACTGAATTTTTTCATGAAAAGTACAGGTCTACAGTGACAACATGATCATAAATGGTACTTGCTATTGAAATTGATATATTTATATTATATTGCTACTCATCTTTGAGGTCAGATTACCTTTTTAAAAGTCTTATTCTAGAATCAATCCCAAGGCTTCTAGAAGCATTCCTGAGACAAGCTATCAAATCTTTGTATGAGAATTGGTATTTTGACCTGTAGAAAAAGGCATCTATTATTCATCCTGGTTAAAGGGTAAGGCAGGGGAGAGAAGAAACGAGTTTTGTTTAGCTTGCATAACTGACTCACCCCTAACGTTGTTTCACAATGGCACAGCTCTGGGATTATCCTTCAGGTATTTTTATAAACTTGGTCATTTCTCAATTGCTAGTCCATATATAGTCAGAACACTTGGGAAAGACCTCATATTAAAAACAAAAAACTGAGGGTAATCTGAATATTTCCACTCACCTCCATAAATGGAAAATAGACTCTTGTCAAAATATCACAGGAGTACAAGCTTCGTCAGTCCACAAGATGGCTACAGATGAGCATAAGTGGCCACAGAGGGGCTGTTGACAGGGGTTTGGTGGTGCGTGGATCAGAAGACTGGATGGGGACCAAGGACTCCAGGCAGGATTCCAGGCAATCGCTAAGCCCGAGAACCAGAGGACAACTTCAGAGCAGGGATAACAGACACCAGGGAGGGTGTCTGATGTGAGGCTGGGAAAGCTTGGAGCAGCCATGCATGGGGCAAACCTTCTGGAGAAGACGAGAGTCATCCTGGGGGTAGTGACTTGAGCAGACTTGAGCTGTGTGAGTTGTAATCTAAGGTTTGTGGTTTGTGGTTTGTGGTTTGTGGTTTGTGGCCGTGGTTGGGATGGCCTGTGGGTGAAGAAGTGACTGAGACAGGGAGATACTTCGGTCCAGGCTGGGAGCACCACGAGACAGGAAGAAGGGTCAGTGCAAGCCCAGGTCCCACCCAAGGACAAGTGTGGGCCAGGAGTCAGAGCCCCTCAGAAGTTTGCATCCATGCACCTGGGAGGATGCATTTAAAGCCAAACGTCATTCACAGGGTCGAGATCAGAGCAAGAGAGTTCCGTTGACCTGGTTGATTTTTTTCTGAAAATAACGAAGAAGGGAAGGTACGTCCAGCTGGTGGTACGAAGATCTGGGCTCATAATCAGCAGTACAGTAACACCCTTCCCAAGCTCACAAAGACCCACAGTCACCTTTTTATGACCGCTTCCCTTCCCACCTCAACCCCTTCCTGGGGTCACCTCCATCTGCATAAATGTGTCTCAGAGTGACGTACCCAAAACATCTCTCCCCTGACCCTAGTGCCACAGGAGAGGGCTCCCCTTAGACACTCTGTTATTCTGGACTCTGAGGATTAATGAGTGTCCCTGTAGAGCCTTTTTTTTTTTTTTTTTTTTTTTTTTGTAGAGTCTTAAGACTTTTGAACCTGGAGGTGAATGGAAGGAAGTTTAAGAGTGAGAACTTATAGGTTTCAGTGTCCCTGCTTGGATTTCCAATTTACTGTGGGGCGGGTGGCATGAGAAAAGAGAGGGTCTCTGTAATTGTGCACAGCAACATTGTAAAGTAAAATAACTGTGGGGGCACCTGGGTGGCTCAGTCAGTTGGGCATCTGACTCTTGATTTCAGTTCAGGTCATGATCTCAAGGTCGTAAGATCGAGCCCCACATCGGGCTCTGCACTCAGCAGGAAGTCTGCTTAAGTTCCTCTCTCTCCCTGTCCCCCTTCCCCCCCCCACTTGAATGTGTGTGCTCTCTCTCTAAAAAAAATAAAAATAAAATAAAATAACTGTGGCTGGTAATCTTACATTCATTTGATCATTTCATCAAAAAAACTTTGCAAACAATTTAACGTTTTAAGCATGAAATTTTTCAGTTTTGTATCTGGACCCATCCAGAGATCCCCTATACTGAGATGCTGAAGAACAGAAGCAAAGAGATTGGTCTAGGGGTTTTCACCTTTACCAGAGCTAGTAAAGGGAAAACATAAAAGCCCATAAACAGCTTCAAAGATGGGCTTTCAAGAATTAAGCTTTTCATCCCCTAGACAAGAAAAGGAACGTCTATCTTGTACCTTATACAAAAATTAACTTAACGTGGATCATGGACTCACATGTAAAACTGTAAAACCTTTAGGTAAAAAGAGGGGGAAAAATCTTCAGGATCTAGGGCTCTGCACACAGTTCTTAGACTTGACACCAAAAGTATCCATAAAAGGAAAGATTGATAAATTGGACTTCATCACAGTAAAAAATTTTTACTCTGGGAAGAGGATGAAAAGACAAGAAAATGTTTGCAAGCTATAGATCTAGCTAAGGAAGTGCATCTAGAATATATAAAGAATTCTCAAAATTCAACAGTAAAAAAGTTCTTTCTTTTGGATCTTTGGTTTGCAAACCATCTCTGAAAGTGTTAAGGATTGGCGGTAAGGAGATCCCTGTTAAGAATAAGTGATAGGAGGGAATGCTAGTGTCAGGAGGACATCCCTGAAAACCAATAGCCATCTTTGCAAATATGTTTTCAGTATCAAAATTACACCATTTACCTGACAGGTCGGCTGTGTGGATGTCACGTTGGCTTTAGGAGCCAGAAAAGGAGTGCTAGAAATCCATCCTCACAACTTTTTCCTCTTTGTTATTTTTCAATCCATATGTTAAACCATTTGGAACTATTTTAAATGGATTTTACCTGTCTGGAACACACAATCATGTGAATACTTAAGAGTCTTCTCTATATTCACCAAACTTTGTGCTAAATCCTGGGAAGAGCCTGGCACCCACATACAGCATCATTAGCTTTAAAAGCTTCTGTTTGTCTGTGGGGCCACCCAGCCTTTCTGTGACCCCAGCGCCCCTTCTCCAACCACCTGGCTCAAGGAGGTGCTCCATACTGAACCATTGAGCCAACCACGTTCTTATATTATTTTAGAGGATTTCAAACGAAATTCTGTACTACTTCACAAAGATGGAGATGTGAGTGTTGTGAATTCCCGGAGGCTGTTATCAGGAATAAGGATGTCATCTTGGAAACGTCCGTATTGAGCATATTCTGTGTTCACTGAAGGGCAGCGAGAGAGGAAGATAAGAGGAAGTGAGAAGCTGCCGAGCTCCAGAGGAGAAGGCGTCCTTAACCTCAAGGAACAGAGAAGGATAGACTCCCTGAAATTGTATGTAAACGTTTACATGAAAATGCATTCCTCTAAGAAGGAGTGTGAGTTTTCTTCACGTTTCCTTCTACCTCAACCATTCAAAAACCACTGCTTCCAGAAAGGAACAGTGGTCTAAATCCCGAAAAGGCATGAATAACTTTGATTCTTAATCTCAGTGGAACTGAGAGAAAAGTGTGGGCAGAAAAGTAAAGTGACATTCTAAATGCAAGTTTGAAAATAGTTAGAGGATGCTTAATTTTTTTTTTTTTGCAATGAGCTATCACATTATTTTGGTGCATTTTTTTTAAAAAATGTGGTTAATAGTAATGAGAGCTCCTGGATTGATTTTCACTTCTAGATCTAGAATTGGAGTATAATTTCACTCCTAGTTGAGTGGAAAATAATCAGCCTCTTTCAAATCACAGTAACCCCTCCCCCAACCTGGAGGACACAGACCCTAAGGGAACAATCAGATTATCTGAAAGCCACTGAGTGACCAATCTGACATTTGAACCTATATGTTCAGAGGTATTTGCCAAATGCCCGCACTTTAAAAATGTAACAGAGGTGGTCCTATTTGCACTTTGCCACGTGCCCATTCATGTGAAGGATCCCCGGTTGTCCTGTGCTGGGATTCTCGGACTCTCACTGACCAGGCTTTGGGACCCCCTCCTATTACGTCACACTCCCTTCCCCACTCCACTCCAGAAGTGGGTGCCAGGAACTATAAGCAAATCCTACGCGGTACGGAGAGAGTCTTTTTCATCTGGAAGAATCCAGAACAGCTTCACAGAAAAGGACATACTCACCTCAGACCAAAGAGCAAATTTCCACAAAAGAAGATGGGAAAATGGAATTCTGATGAGAAACATGATGGGCACCTCCGCCTCCCCTCCAGCCTTTCCTTACTTTGCAGCCAGCTTGATGTCCCTATAAGCGGCTGGAGGAAGGTGGGAAGACTCAGGCTGGGAATCAACTTTCAGAGCAAAGAAGGAACCAGAACATCAGACAACAGGACCAAACTCAGGGCGTGGGGTACCCCGGGAGAGGTGACTGAAACAGGGGCACCTCAGTGAGCCTGCAGGCAGAACTAAGTTTCTAGAACCATTCATGCCCTGGTTGGTGGACGCAACATGCCCTGCTCAGACTGGCCAGCAGAGAAACTGCCCAGGTGGGTGGGCAAGGGGTTGGACCTTCGCTCATAAACCAAGAAAGAGCCTGTGTGCCTTACCTTAGTCCAATCATCAGGATGTGTGTGCCTTGTACTGTCTAGTCGGGACAAAGTAGCCCTGTAATTAACAGAAGTATCATTCTTCTTTAACAGGAAGAAGATGAGGGCTGGAAAATGTCACCAAGTGTCTTCCTTTCTATGATGGAGGAAGGAAATAAGGTGTACAAAGGTTGGTTTAGGAGAATATGCGGGGCAACTGGGAGTTACCCGGTCCGCCCAGCATGACCCCTGGCCCTAGCACCCAGCCTGTGTGGGGAAGAATTAGGCGCTCAGTCGGGAGAGGCTGAAAACATGCAGCTCATAGCCCGGACTTCCTGTCCGTCTCTATTTTAAAATTCCTTTGAGTCGCCTAAAGGCATAGGATCGGTAAAAAGAGCCAGGTATGAATAGTACGAGAACACAATTGAAACCTCCATTCTGTTTTCGAACCCGTAGGACTTCACCTGAGCATTCTCTTGCTGGGAATGAAAGGGATTGTCCTGGATTGTTTAAATTAATAAAATCAATACCAGATGTACAATAAAATGTTTTAATCCTGTAAGACCAAGACAGATGCCCGCAGACCGACACATAATTCTTTTGTCCATTGTTCAGCATAATTAGCATAGTAGCTAGAATCTGAGGGGAGCTGCAAGTTTAGGAATTGGTCTTTCTCACATTCCTATTACAATTTACTGGAACACTTATCCAGCTCCTTTGGCTCCACTCGACCCTCAGGATGAATCCCAACACAGGATGACCTGCCACGATGACCCCGCTCATTGGTGCTTTTTGGTAATTCCTAAAAACTGCAACAAGGATGTGAAGTAGAATATTTCCAAACGTCAGTCATGCATGTGCTTTCTCCCTAATTCTGGTCTTATCTGGACAGCACTGGTACTATTAATTACTTAACATATTTTTTCACAGACTCGTGGTTTTTATCCCCAATAAATTGAGCCTCATCCTCAGCAGCAATATCAACGACATTTCAGGTTTGAGATGCTCGTTGTATAAAATAAAAACGTCCGTGCACCACCTGAACTTCTTTCACTTTCCACTAGTGGTGAGGGTCCCACCCTGCACACGATGCTGAACGAGGGGGTAGGGGACAGGGGACATCAGCAGGATTTGGCAGCTGTTTTAATTGGGGAGGAAGGAAGTCGAAGCAGTAGCCTCACGTTATTAGATACCCAAGGCACACAAGCCTTTGTGTTTTCCATGCTCGTCTCATTTGATCTTCAGAACAACCGGGAGAAGAAACACAACTATCCCCCTATCAGCAGGTAGTATTAGAGCACATGCTGCCACTCCAGTTTGAGAAGTCAAATCGGTTTTTTTAACATTTTATTTAAATTCAAGTTAGTTAGCATACAGTGTATTATTAATTTCAGGGATAGAGGTCAGTGATTCATCAGTTTCGTATAACACCCAGCGCTCATTCCATCATGTGCCCTCCTTCATGTCCATCACCCAGTGACCCCAACCCCCTCACCCACCTCCCCTCCAGCAACCCTCAGTTTATTTCCTATGGTTAAGAGGCTCTTATGGTTTGCCTCCCTCTCTGGTTTCATCTTATTTTATTTTCCTTTCCCTTCCCCTACGATCCTCTGTTTTGTTTCTTAAATCTCACTCATATGAGTGAGATCATATGGTATTTGTCTTTCTCTAACTGACTTATTTCACTTAGCATAATACCCTCCAGTTCCATCCACGTCATTGCAAATGGCAAGATCTCATTCCTTTTGATGGCGGAGTAATATTCCATTGTATATATACACCACATCTTCTTTACCCATTCACTGGTGATGGAATCTGGGCTCTTTCCACAGTTTGGCTATTGTGGACATTGCTGCTATAAACATTGGGGTGCATGTTCCCTCAAATCACTACAAACCACAGTGCAGAGCAATCGCTATCAGACACATTCACTCACTTATATATTCACTCAACAACCACTGTGTCCAATGTGCAAGGCTACCGTGAAGATACAAAGACGGCACGCACCATCAACCTACAACATACTTGGTGTGGTGAGGTGGATGAGGTGGGAACAGGGACACAAGCTGAGTGGCTTGTGCAAATTAGGCTGGCAGCAACAACATCCAAGGCCCAGCTAGGAACCGCACGCATCCCAAGGCAGGGTCACCGGCGTGCAGTGGATGCCACTGGAACTCAGGTGTGTCTGCAACAGGAGGTGCCCTTGTTCACATGCTACTTTGTGCCCCATTGCTTTTGCTCTTTACAGCCACCCTCATGTTCATATTCTACACATCTGTCACCAACCTCCACGGTCGTTGTTTGCACCTCTGAACAGATCAGGTCATTGGCCAGTTCATGTTCTGCTGAAGTCCTCCCTCGGGCAAGTTTTCCTCAGCATGTGGAAGGCCTGGCTGCCTTCTCCTCGGAAATAACTATCAGGAGAGATTAAGGGGAAAGACAGGTCGGTGAGAGACAGCCAAGCCCTCCTCTTCCATAACAGGGAGTCAGGGGCTCCTATCTCAAACTCATAAATCAAGAAGGAGCAGTGTGACCACATGACAAGCATATGACAACAGAGACACAGATCCAAGAGCTCTCAGGAAGCTAGACCACCTCACACCCGCCTCACACCCGCCTCACTCCTGCCTCACTCCCGCCTCACACCCACCTCACTCCTGCCTCACTCCCGCCTCACACCTGCCTCACACCCACCTCACTCCCACCTCACACCCGCCTCTCGTGGGCTCTGTGCTCTTCGGCCAACAAGCCAGTCACTCCCACCTCAGGGACCTGGTGCTGTCCATTCCCCGAGACCTTTGTGGGGTAACAGTCTCCAGCCTCACCCTGTGCCCACCTGGCTTTACTGGCCTCCAGCTGACGGGGATGTGGGTGTCCCTGCTTCCCCACCCCAGATGTCAGGGCCCCCTGCTGTCTGCCCACTCTGAGAGCAGTGCCTGGCCCACAGTCAGGCTCCATCAACTCATGATTTAAACTTACAAATAAATCGGATTTGCAGATAAATCTGAAACTATTCCACGCAATTTTAAATGAATGAATGAATGAATGAATGAATACAGGAATGAATGTCATTGGACAGTTTCTCTGGAAGGCAGAATTAGACAGTATTTTGTCATAATCCTTTCCATATTCTCCGACTTGGTCTAAAACAATGTGCGTGTATTATTTTGATAAAAACAAAAATTAACTTGGGGAAATCTGATGTTCTCGTGGGAAACCAAGGCTGGTGACCTGCTGACCCACTCAGGAAAGCTCTTGAGGCTTTCCACACCGTTTGTGTAATATGTTTCCATTACGCTGTTTGTAGAATATCTGTTTCCATTAAGGCTGAAAAAAAAAAAAAGAACCCAAGCAGTGGTCACTTGGGAGCAGGAAGCGTGAAGGACCATTTTCCTAGCTGGGTTTGTGGCGTTTCCTGTGTTATCTGCCAGGTCTCTGGTCATTTAAAGAAATTAAATGTCTTCAACCTAGATTTCTTTTCTCAAAAATCAAAGGTTTTCCTTTTCAAAAAAGACATTAGCATTTTAATCACCCCCCTACGTGAGAAACTGCCCCGGCCAGCTTTTCACACTCCGGGGATGAAAGCTCCTGGGGCAGTTGTTAGTGCTTTGAGGGCCCTGAAAAGCTTCCTGCATTTGTAAATGTCCATGAAATTCTTGAAGGGATTGAGAGGTGCCCCGTGCAGAAGTGTCATGAGAAAAGCAAAATTTCCGCGCAAAACCAGGACCATTCAAAGGGTGGTCGAGGTGAAATCAGCAAAGGACACTAAGCACCGCTTTATTTGTGAGACACAGTTACAACTCCAGAATGAGAATTTGTTACGAGGTGCTTTTACATAAATAATCGCCTCGTGTTCCTTCCTGTTCAATATTCTGCGTCCCCTTCTTTAGGAAATGCACGGCTTCCAGATTTTGGCAAGTCTGTCTAATGAGAAAGCAAAGTAGCTTCCTCGCCACCGCAAAGCTATTTTGCTGTAAAATATCTTAATAAAAACAGGTGAGCTTTGCGGTTGGAGATTTAACGATCGTGTAAGGGGGACATCTGTTAAACAAGAGTTACTGGTAAATAGCACTTTTTAACACGTTTAAACCCTTCATAGTATTTTCAAGGGGGAGAGCTTACAATTTCAAACACGTAAGAAAAAGTGTTGTAGTTTTCATACATTTTAAAGTTTTCCACCATTTAAGTTCATGTGCATTTCAGAAAATGCTCTGAGAAAGGACAGTTACCTTCAAATGAGGGAAGTGTAAACTAACTCTTCCTTGGGTGAATACGCACCTTACAGACCAACCACAAAATCTACCTGCTAGGGGGATTCGGGGCCAAGAATAAATTCAATTAATGACTTAAAACGCATTTTACATCAACGGGCTGATATAGGCAATTTATGCCATGCAATATTTCTCATTCCCTGACTGTAAAACACAGGATAGGCCTCTCTGGCTGGTACTCAGTCACAGAACTGATTATTTAAAATAATAAAAATTCAGCTCTTAGCTTTCTAGCAATTTCCTGTGTGCCCACTCCTGTGGGGGTGGCCTCCATCCTGTCTTTTTTGGGTCTTCTCCCTCTTGGTCTTCATGGAGATGTGAACTCCATTCCAGGCTGGTCACCTGCCCCGTCAGGTGATGACATCCTCTGGGGTCATCCACGGACAGGCAGGCATCCAGGAGACAGGTGCCAAACCCACTCCTGGCCCCATCATCCCTTCTTTGCCCCAGAGGCAGAGCCACCTGTCATGTGGCCACCCCGATGGGGAAAGACACATGGGTGACTCGGCTCTATGAAAACTGTACCCTGTTTGTGACTTAGTTCCTTTCTATTTCTTATAAGTCTACAGTAGCCACCCCAGAAGAACTGGGGTCCTTTCATCATCCTTGGTTTCCAAAATCTGTCCCCCCAGGTTTGCACCACCATAGGCTGTGACCATGGCAGAGACCCTGGCTAGCACAGCGACTGGCAGAGCCCTACCTGGCCACGTCCACCTCGGTCCTCTGACAGGAAGCGGGGGGAGCCTGAGAGCCCTTACTGGACCCGGATTCCAGAGGGGCTCTGTTCTGGCCAACACCGAGCCCCACACTATGCACCGGGAGTGAGGTGGGCCTGCCTGACTTGTGTGGGGCAACACCGTCTGGTCACCATTTCCACTTCTGGAAATTTCCATGCCAACCACTGGGAGCATTGTCAGATCTTCTGCCTGGGGCTCCCACACTTTCGGAGAACTGGAGCTGCATTTCCACGTCCCATCTTCCTGTAGTTTTCCCGTCCACAGGGTCCTGACCGATCACCTTGAGACGACACATTCACCGGCCCTCAGGCACCCATCCGTCACTTCCACTTTGCTGACAGGTGTCTGCTCTGGGCACAGCTGTCCTGCAGAGTCCCCCTGCCCCTCAGGAAGTAGGAATTGTCAATCAGGAGGATGAAAACCATAAGCCGAACAGCCGAGAAACAGTAGGATGGGGGTCCACCTGACCCCAACCGTGGGCTGCATCCCCTGGGCAGACATCAGATGGCCAAAACCCTTGGGGCAATTTTTTGCCCATTGGCCAGGTTTGAGTTGTGCATCCGAATCTCCTTGCTATGCTGTCCATCTCTCCTGGATCTGCAGCTTTTCCTGGGTCACACCACATCTTGTCCCTTCTTTTGTCTTGGTCTCTTTTGCTGACCCCAGACCCCTGTGATTGATTTGCAGATTTGACCCTTCCCTCTCATTTGTTTGCCCAGGGGTCTCTCCAGACACCTTCTCCACTTTCAGTCCTCATGATTGACACCCCTTGCTCTCGACAGCACCCAGATGTATGTTTCTGTCTGTGTCTGTGACTGTCCCTCCCTTCTCAGTCAGCTGCGTCAGGGGGACACACTCCTGGCCAGTCTCAGGATCCCCCTGCTGTGCCCATAAGGGAGGCCATGGTTGAAAAACCTCTGCCCATTCATTCACATGCTCACTGCCAACCAGCCCCGCACAGTCCCCCCTTCTTCCCAAGTGGTAGCCAACATTGGACAGGGGTGGGGAGCCTCTGCCTGGTCCCTGTGGCCCTCCGTTGCCTCCCCAAGTTGAAGGGCATCACTGTCCTAAGGATGAGCTCCCAGTGAAGTAGCCAAGTTGCGTAGGGGTTGCAGGTTGAGTTCTGGCAAGTTTCCATCACATTCTGAGCACAGATTCTGGGAAAAGATCTCATTTCCCAGACTGACAAGTCTCATTTTCTGTAGGACACCACCCCACATCCGAGTGCCAGGATCCCGCTAATCTGTACCTTGGCCCACATTTGGAATTCCCCCTCTGAGAAATGAGCTTTAGTTCAATTTTTTCCAGTGATACAAAATTATCCTTATTTCCTCCAAGGTCACGTTTCTCCAACTACCCTCTTCACTGCCAGGGCCAGGCAAAAGGGAAAGGCAAAAGGAAAATGTAAAACATGTATGATTTCAAACACATCCAAAAAGTAATTCAAAAATATAGCTGTCAGGGGGAAGTCATGGGTACTTGTATGTTCAGGGCTGTCTTTTAACAAGGGGCTGGGGTCAATCACAGATGGGTTCAGCTAGCAATAAAATCTTTCACATTTTAGTGAATCATGGGAATAATGAAAGTTATATAAAACATATTACAAAAATAGTCATCCCACATTTGTCTAATTATATAATCCCACAATTAATGTATTGTTTTTTACATGGTTATAATCATAAGAAGAATATTACTTGTATCCTACTTTTTATTTTATGTTTTCACATTAGTAGTTTTCTTCTTCATCTATAATAATATAATATTATATATTATATATTACTATATATCTCTCTCTCTAAAAAAAGATATTATACAAGCACATTTTTCCCATTTGGGAAGTTGGGGGGAAAAAAAGCACATGAGTCTCAACACTCTGCCATCAATAATTTCTTGATTATTTTATTCAAACTTGTATTCCACACAATAGAATAGAAAGTTAGACTTGTGTTTTATATTGCAATAACTGTTTTCGTTCATCTTCATGTTGAAAAAAAATTCATTTTCCTTTCCTTGATCCTTCCGGACCCCAGACCTGTGGAAGAATAAAGACGAGTCATGGAATTTCCCCCAGGACTATGACCCGGAACTGATCAAACAGGAGAAACGGAAGGAACTGGAGTCGGAGATCAGAGTGCAGGTAACACCGCACTTACATTGCACGAAAACAAATCATCAGCGGCCGCCATTGGGCTTCTTCACAATTTCCCATCCATGGCCAACCCAGATTTTACGCTATTTTTAAACTTCACAAAGAAAACACAAGGCTCACAGAGTCACTCAAAAGTGGTGTGTTTTGTTCTCGCCTAGGTGGATGAGCTAATGAGACAGGAACTAAAAAACTTGAAACTGGCTGTGGACAGAGAAAAGGAGCCTCCGGTCAAAGCAGCAAAGAAGAAAGGAGGTAAAAAGGTGAGTAGCAAGCGACCATGGGAGGGATGAGGCAGATGCAGACTCAAATCACGAGCAGGAGAGCCGCCCAGGCGCCCAGTGCTGAGTCTGGTGTGATACCTGGCACAGGGAAATGTCTCCCTTGGGGGGATGTGCCTTGTTCCACCAGGTAGTCCTCAGGGATATGGGCTCATAAATGGGATACATCCAACAGTCTGAGTGTAACCCGCCCCACCCCTCCTCACTGCAGACTCGCATTACCCAAGCCCCACAGATAGGATGAGGAGCAGCAGGGAAGCCAGTGATGTGCCTGGAATATCTGCCCCTCTCTCCCTGTAGGGAGATCTGTAGGGGAGGCCAGTGGCAATGAGCAAGTTCTTTGTGAATAAGGGATCAGATGAATTGAATTTTAAATTGCCACCAATCCATCTCACAGTGTTTGGGAGTAGCCAGTTAGATCCCAATATGCAAAGTTCATTTACTGGGCCCTGTGAGATAATAGAAAATATATATAGGTCTTTGCCTCCAGTTCCTGGCACAGAGCTCCTAAAACCCTTGTAAATCCTTTAGTCATGAGAGTACTTGGAGCATATTTGTTCTAATGAGACAGCTCAATGGTTGTGCCTGCGTGAGGAAGCCTCCATGAAATCCCGATAATGTCAGGAGGGTGAACACATGCACAAACCAGGAGAGTGACCACCCCGACTCCACAGGGACAGAAGCTCCTGCACTCGGGACCCTCCCAGAACTCACCCTAAGTACCACTTTGTCTGGCTGTTGGTCTGTACCCTTTATCACATCCTCTAGTAAACTGGTGAACGTGAAGTGTTTCCTTCAGTTCTGTGAGCCACTGTAACAAAGTAATTGGACTCAGGGAAGGGGTCGTGGGAACCTCAGGTTTATAACCAGTAGGTCAGAAGCACAGATGACAACACGGACTTGCGATTGGCATCTGACGTGGTGGGCAGGACAGAGCCCTCGGCCTGTGGGATCTGATGCTATTCCTAAGTGGATAGTATCAGAATGGAATCAAATTGTAGGACACCCAGCATTGCTTGGTGCAGGAAACCCACACACGCACATCTGGTGTCAGAAGGGTTGTGGATGTGGTAGTCACGTGGGAGCAAAGGAGACATGCAAGAGGAAAGAACTGGCTTTTTCCTAACCTAGGCCCCTACTTCCACTTTCATTCCACAGCCAGCCCTGCCCCTGGGGCCAGAATCCTCCAGGGAGAGGCCAGACTTGCCCTCCTTGGCAGTGTCAGCAGGGGGCAACCTTTGCCCCTTTGATGGCTTTCTCAGGGTTCCGTGGCTGATCAACCCTTCTTGCAATTCACGTACTCTTAGAGCTTTTCATACATCCAGCTCCATGAGTGTCTAGTTCAGCCAGTCCCTTTAGGATGACGCTATCCCGATCCATTTTGTGTTGAGTTTACAGTTTCACAGCTTAACTCTGACTTTTCAGTTCGACACCTGAATGTCCTTCATAGCCCTCCTTGAGGATACACCCCTGAAGCCTAATGAGGGTCATCTATAGGTTATTCTCTCACTAGTAGGTGAGGGCACTTATTGATGACACCACTGATCCAGTTGATGTCTTGCATATCTGCATGAAAAAGTGATGTTTTGATGATTGAACATGGAATTCAAGCCAAACAAAATGGGAAATGAAGGCAGGAAGTGGCTGTACCCCTCTGGCTGAAAATAGCCTTTCTCCTTTTACCCAACAAGTATCATTGTGCAGGCCCAACATCAGACTGGGCTTCCTCACCCTCTCGCACTACTGGCCCCTCTCATTCCTTACAGCCTGGTGTCTGCCATTTCTGTGTCATGACTCATGATATGTCACAGGGAGGGGTTGCTATGAATTTCTCTCTTGGAATTAAGCTGGTTTATCATGCAATGGGTGTGCTCAGGGTATCCCAATAGGTTGGTGGTAATTGTGTAACTATGGAGTTTTGAGTGCCCCAAATTCCAATCCAATGACTTAGGCGTAAACTTCGGAGACATACATTGGATGTGGTTTTAATTTCGTTAGCTGAAACTTAATCAACTATACCAAATCCCATCCTCAGGAAGACCATTAGCAGAAGGGGAATAGTCAACCTCGTACATAGAAAAGGAGAAAAAGGACTCAGAGGAGTAGAGTTAGGCAGTATTACATCATCATCTAGAGAAAGTGACTTGATCAGAGATTATACAGCAGCCTGAATCTTCCTTTCAAAATACAAATCTGATCTTATCACTCCATACTGAACCTGTTCAATGGCATTTTAATCCTCTAAGATAAAGATGACAATGTTCAGCCAGGCTTACAAGGCCATGTCTGACCTGGCCAGTGCCCTTTTCCCCAAGCTGCACTTCAGCACCCTGACCTTCCTCTTTGTCCCCCAAACCCACTGTGCTCCTTCCCACCATAGGGCCTTTGCACATGCTGTTCTTGCCCAAGAAGTATCTTTGCTCCCATGCCCCCGATCCCTAGCCTTGTTAACTCCTACTCATCCCTTAGATCTCAGTCCAAGCCTTTCTTCCTCAGGGAAGCCTTCTGAGCTATCCATAGTAGGTCTGCTTTCTCTGCATACACTTGGCACTGTCTACTAGGTCTTCCTGGTGCTTTATCAGAGCTTTAATGTTATATTTACTAGTGAGATCATTTCGTTGGTATCTTCCTTCCCAAATCTACTCAAGGACTGTAAGTGCAGGAACTGTATGATTGTCTTTTTTGCTTGTTCACCATTGTAACCCTTTCCGGCACAAGGCAAGTCCTCAATACATATTATCAAATAAATTAGTCAAATCTAGATCCCATGCAGATTGATTCCTATAAGCTAAATATGTGCCTCAAGACGTCACAGTATAGCATCAGCAGCAATTCACAGCATCCAGCCACCTCCCTTGCTGATTCCATATTCACCAAGCAAACTTCCAATGAGTTATTTTAGTTTCATGTTGATTTTTCTGTAAGATGGAAGTCTACAGGGTCTGATTCTCTTAGCAATTGTGTGTCTCATTTTAAAATCATCAACTTACATACCATCTATCCCACATTCTCCTGTAATTTGTAGATCCAAAATTAGGCTTGGGGAACAGACTATCTTTATTAATTTTTTTCATTCAATAAGTATTTATTGAGCACTATATGCCAGGTATATTTCAAGGCATTCAGAATACAGAAGAGAACAAGACAGACAAAGCTTCTGTACTGACAAAAGCAAGTTTCCACATCTGCAGGACTGGATTGCTCTGGATGTGCTGTCATCCCCATGATGACATCACTGGGTGAGGTCCTACCTCTCAGGGGCCCTCTGTTTCCTAAGTCCCTCTCCTGTTGTAATCACAGAAATTTTAAGGATATAGGAGTTCCTGGAGAAGCTAAGAAGCTCCTTGAGGGTAAAATTTTTGCCTGACTCTATTTTTTGCATTTCCCAGACTGCTAGCATATATAAGTAGGAGAGGAAGGAATGCCATATTTAAAAATAAATTGAGAATCTAATTTTAAAAGAAACAAATGAACATTCTACAACTGAAAATTGCAGTAGCAGAAATTAAGAACTCCTTGAACCAGTTTAAGAACAGCATGGACATAGCAGAAGACAGGTTGAGCTTAAAGACCAGCCAGTAGGAAAACTAAACTGAAGCAGAAGAAGAAGAAGACTATAAAGAACAGAATGGAGAATAAGAGACCTTTGAGACATGGTCAATAGTTGCACTATATGTGTAATTGGAACCCCCACAAAAGGAGAATGGGAAAGAAGCAATATATGAAAAAGTAATGTCCGTGAAGTTTCCCAATCAGATGAAAGACGTAGAAGCCACAAATTCAGGAGCCTTAGTGAGGTCCAAGGATGAACACAAAGAAAACCACATCTCAACACATCATAGTCAAAATAGGTTTGTTTTGTTTTGTTTTGTTTTTAAGACACATTTCCTTCAAGGAAACAAAAATAAGAGTAAGAATTACTGCTGACTTTCTCAACAGAAACTATGAAGCCAGAAGGCAATGAATGGCATCTTTAGAGATTGGAAAGAATTAACTGCCAACCTAGAACTCTGGACCCAGTGAAAATATCCTTCAAAAATGGAATGAAATAGAGATGTTCCCAGACAGACAAAATCTTAGAGAACTTAGCAGCAGCAGATCCACAATATGAAAATACTAAAAAGATATTTTTCAGGCTAAAGGAAATTGATCCCAAATAGAAACAAAGAAGTATAAGAAGGAATGATCAGCTGTTAAAAATATAAAAGACTACTTTTAGAATATTCTATTTTTTAAGGCAAGAATAGTAACAAAGTCTTATGTATTTATAACATGTAGAAATAAAATATATGACAACAGTAACCAATAAGATAGGTAGGGGGAACTGGACTTGTAAGGTTATTGTGTTGTTCAGGACACCATCAAATGCTAGCCTAAGGTAATTTGTAATAAGTTAGTAATTTATTTTGTAATTCTTTAAATGATACTACATATAATAAGTAATAGTGAACAAAAAGTGAGAAAGTAAAAAGTACTTGACTGATTAGAAAGAATACAGAAAAGGAAAAGAAAAAAGAACAGATTGCACAATTAGAAAACAAATGTGAAGATGATAGAATTAAACTTAAATTTTGGTAGAGGGATAGACACATAGATCAAAAGAACAGAACGCACAACCCAGAAGTAGGCCAACACTAATATTCCTGACTGATTTTTGACGAAGGTACAAAATGTAAGGAAGAATAACCTTTACAGTACATGGTGCTGGAACAATTAGATATCCACAGACAGAAAAATGAACCTTCACCTACGTCTCATACATTTTACAAAATTTACAAAAATTAACTCAAACTGGATGCACTTAAATGGAAAATGTGCAACTTTAAAACTGTTATTAAAATATAGGAGAACATCTTTGGGACCTAAGGCTAGGCAGAGTTCTTAGTATAAACACCAAAAGCAGAATTCATAAAAGGAAAATTTGGACTTGATCAAAGTTAGAAACTTCTCCTCCGTGAAAGATTCTATTGAGAGCATGAGAAGACAAACTACAGACTAGCAGAAAATATTTGCAAACCACATATCTGAGGAAGAGCATACAAAGAACTCTCAAAACTCAGCAGTTAAAAAACAACCGATTAGAAAATGGGCAAAAGACACAAGGAGGCATTTCACTGGTGTGGCTATACAGAGGGCAAATGAGCACAGGAAAAGATGCCGCTAGCCATAAATGCACATTAGAATCACAATGAGAAATTACCACACACTCATGAGGGTAGCAACACCAATTGCTGGAGAGAATGGGAAGAAACTAGATCATTCATACGTTACTGGTAGGAATGTGAAATGGTATTGGCGCTCTGAAAAGCAATTAGGCACTTTCTTTGCAAACCAAATACGCAACTACTATACACCCCAACAATTGCACTCATGGGCATTTATCCCAGAGAAACAAAGACTCACATGCACGTGCGCACACACACACTCACACACACACATACCTTAATTCCTAATAACTCAAAACTGAAAACAACAATAAAGAAGAACAACCACTGATACATAAAATGACCTCTCCCAATTTCCTGAGAATTATAATGAGTGAAAAGCAAAAAAATACATACTCTGTGATTTTGTTGATACAACATTCTCAAAAGGACAAAATTACAGAAATGGAAGAGAGATTCGTGGCTTCTGGGGGTTGAAGATGGGGTGCCTGTGGGAGGGAAGTGAGTGGGTCGGGAAAGGGCCACCTGAGGGATCCTGGTGGAGACAGAAATGTTCTGTATCTTGACTGTTCCAGTGTCAATACCAGTGTCTTGGTTGTGACCTTGTAAGATAGTTCTGCAAGATGTTACCATTGAGAGAAACCTGGTAAAAGTTGCTCAGGATCTCTGCATTATTTCTTACAACTTTATGTGAATCTACCATTTTCTCAAAATAAACATGTTAATGTGTAAAAACCTGAAAATCATGAAGTATCGCTATGTGCAATCACATCAGTGAATCTTGCAATCATAATAACAGCTGAAGGAAGTCAGACATAGGGAGTTTACAGTGTACAACTCCATGTACAACAGCAGGCGGTGTGACTCTACAGTGAGGTCAGAAGAACAGCCCCACACAGACTGGAAAGCAGAATGAGAGACAGATCAGGGGTGATGAGGAGATGTTCTAGATGTTGAACCTGGCAGTGTTTAAGGCAATCTGCCTGGACATGGGTATACTCACTCTGCATAAATTATACTGCAATAAAATTCATAGTGAGTGAGGACATAGATGTGGAGGAATGAAAGATGCTGAGACAGTAAAAAAGTGCTTGATAGTCTGTGTGATGGGGAGCATGGGTGGCCCGAGGAGGTCTGAGAAAGAACTTAGCAGCAGGAGCTAGGAGCCAGGAGAGGACGAGCACCAGGCTGGAAGAACTCCATCCACCATGCTGGTGAACTTTAACTTCATCCTGGGTGCAATGGGGAGGTACCAGTGGATGCTTTAAACAGAGTAGTGAAGCGATCAGCAGCACTGTTTTGAAAGATCATTTTCCAAGCACGTCCCTCCAGCTGTCACAGTAATCAGAATGCAGAACCCTCTGGGAACCAGATCTGGGGCCGGATGCTAACAGGGCATGAGATTAGGTGTCAAAGACTGGCACAACTTGATGACCCGAGCATGCAGCACTCTCATCCTTTGTAGATGAGAGCCCACAAGAAGAGAGCCAGAATGCTCGGAGCCTGTTGGCAATCGGGCCCTTTGCAGGCTTCACAGGGTGACCTCACTGTCTACCCACCGAGGGACATGCCCACATAAGCAACCTGCAGTTTCCCAGGCCAAGCCCTCCATCCAGGAAAATGTGGCAACTGGACGTCCGGTGTGCCACAGTGGAACTTCCATCCCATTCCCTGCCACCACGACCAAAAACTGCTGCCCTACCTAAGTTCTAGAGCTAATTTGCTCACTTGTGTTTACTAAATTATTGGTTATTTCCATTTTTTCCAGAAAAAGAAAGGGAAGAAAGGCAAAAAAGGGAAAAGAGGGAAGAAGGACAAAGATCTGACAGCAGACAGGTGAGGTGTGCCCTAGCATTGTTCTGCACGTTGAGCGCCAACCATCCCCCCCCCGCCCCGCCCAGAGCAGAGTATAGGTCACAACCAAAATCCGCGGCCCCAGCCTGAGAAAGGCATCCCTCTCTGCCCACCACACCTCCTCCACCCTGGAAATGCTGGGGTTGCTTTTCAGTCCTGCGTGAAGAGTGGTCTCCTAGCCTGCAAGGTGTATGCCAAAGGATGGACACCAGCATCACCTCTGAGATC
The DNA here is from genome assembly GCF_054177405.1 of Leptonychotes weddellii. Taxonomy (NCBI): domain Eukaryota; kingdom Metazoa; phylum Chordata; class Mammalia; order Carnivora; family Phocidae; genus Leptonychotes; species Leptonychotes weddellii. The sequence continues at coordinate 3,834,602 of NC_138371.1, forward strand.
ATGCAACTTTTTTAAGTTTTAAAATTTGTAGGATTCTTTTTTTTAAGATTTTATTTATTTGTTTGAGAGGAAGAGAGAGAGTGTAAAAGCACAGGGAGGGGCATAGGGAGAGAGAGAGAATCCCGAGCAGACTCCCTGCCAAGTGTGGAGCCTGATGCAGGGCTTGATCCCATGACCCCGAGATCATGACCTGAGCCAAAATCAAGAGTTAGATGTTTAACTGACTGTGCCACCCAGGCACCCCAAAATTTGGGGGGTTCTTAAGAAATTGTTCAAGAAACAGCATCCTGATCCAACTTTTTTTTTTTTTAAGATTTTATTTATTTATTCATGAGAGATAGAGAGAGAGAGAGAGGCAGAGGCAGAGGGAGAAGCAGGCCCCCCGCGGAACAGGGAGCCTGATGCGGGACTCGATCCCAGGACCCTGGGATCATGACCTGAGCTGAAGGCAGACGCTTAACCGACTGAGCCACCCAGGCGTCCTCTGATCCAACTTTTGAGGGAGTACTGATACTCTTGGAGGGCAGAGACTGTTCCCATTTTCTGCCCCATCCTGGGTCCAGCCCAGTGAGGCACTTCACAAGTGGTCATTGAAGAGAAGGATGGGGTTTCACCTCATTGAGGAGTATTTCCATTGCCTTGAGCTCCACTGGCCAAACTTTGATACTCATGAATCCTTTCAAATACTCATTTTTTAAACTGAAGCGTCCCTTCAGTTCTTTGATGCTGGAAATAAATAGGTCTTAGGTTTTCAGGTATTTTCAAGAAATGTAGTGGAATCTAAAAAACAAAATGAACAAAATAAAACAGGTGCAGGAAACAAGCTAGTGGTCACCAGCTGGGGGAGGCCTGTGGGACAGGTGACATAGGGGAAGGGGATCAAGAGGTATAAACTTCTTATAAAATAAATAAGTCATGGGAATGTAATAGACAGCATAGGGAATATAGTCACTAATATTGTAATAACTGTATTGTGACAGACGGGGACTAGACTTACCATGGGGATCAGTTTGTAATGTATAAAAATATTGAATCGCGGGCGCCTGGGTGGCTCAGTTGGTTAAGCGACTGCCTTCGGCTCAGGTCATGATCCCGGAGTCCCGGGATCGAGTCCTGCATCGGGCTCCCTGCTCAGCTGGGAGTCTGCTTCTCCCTCTGCCCCTCCCCCCTCTCATGCTCTCTCTATCTCATTCTCTCTCTCAAATAAATAAATAAAATCTTTAAAAAAAAAATATTGAATCGCTATGATACACATCTGAAACTAATAGGACATTGTATGTCAATTATACTTCAATTAAATAAGCAAATAAAAATAAAATAAAATACAATCCCTAATAAGTGAATGTCAGAAATCATTCTGAAGGTATATCTTTCTTCCCATGGGTTTTGTTAATGGACACCACGTATTGCTCCCCTGTTTGGGAGTATTTCCTAGTCATCCCCTGGCTACCAGGGATACATTCCAAACTCTGCTTGAGAGCAGATCCATGAGAAAGGAAGCCAGCTTAGAACCATCCAGAAGGAAATAGGAGACAAGAGTGCTCCAGGGCTAGTGCACATGCCTGGAGTCCTGACATGAAGCCTCTGGAAAGACAGCCAGAAGGGCATGTGGGCTTTGGCTCGTGGAGAAAAGGCTCCTACAGTGTTCCTGTAAAGGCAGGTTTCTTCACTTGATTCTCCATCGTTTGGGGACAGGTTCAGGGTCAAGATGCTGTGGCTGACTGCTGCCTAAGAGGGCCTTGGTCAACATCCTGAGAGTCAGTTGCCCAGTTCCTGGGTCACCAATCCCTCCGAGCACCAACACTGATGCCTCCTGGGGACCCAAGGGGCAGCACAGTCCCTTCCCTAGATGGGGGTCCAGCCCATGCATGCACACAGTGCCACAAGCCACAGGTGTCTTTTAGTAGCTTGTAAAACCCACTTTTCTCCTTTGCTCTCACATTAGTCCCCAAACCAAGAACAGCCTTGCAGGTGAAGAAGATTATGCGAAGTGCCTTATCCAGACACAAAGCAGAGCTAAAATCAAATCTACCAATATGACCCGATCACTAAATTAAAATTATTCATTCACATTCTCATGCATGTAAAGATGGGATTACCAAATAAAAACTCAGCTTTAACAATACAGATCACACACACACGTGGCTGGTGAACAATACCCATTAGACTTTGAATATGTTCTTGCATGTGCCTCTGTACAGATGAAATGCTGTAAATGAGCCGCAAGCCCTTCTCTAGCGAAAGGAAGAGAGACCAGGATTATTTTATTCACTTCTATGCCCAAATGTACAGAAACAGCTGGTTATCTCATTCCTGGAAGACTTTCCATTTCAATTTCAATTTTGGAGACCCTAGGTCTCTAGACTAGGGCTAATTCAACCAAGTCGCTGTAAGACAACTTCCTTTTCTCTCATCGAGTTATTATCAACCTGAAACCATACTTTTATCATCTGAAGGTAGTTTTAAAGTTGAAATGTTTTATTCCTTAACAGAAGCTCGTTTCACTGGAAAGACCCAAGTATAGGTTTGTGTTCCAGGCTTCTTAATGTATTTTGTTTTGATTGTTTTAGAGAATCTTCTTCAATTTTACGTTAATATTTTATGCATATATTCTATGTTCATATTAAATCAGTATTCTAACTAAAAACCTACAGTTGGTACTTCCTTGCAGGTCAGATGCTGTTATCCCAAATCCCATTACAATTGAAACCTTCTTATTTCGCAGCAGAATTTTAAACGTTATTTTAATTTAAACCCTATCTTAAATATATATGAAAGGATAAAATTCCAGTCAATCAAGGACTGGGGTCATTGAATTAACATTTATCCCAATGGTATTTGGCTTAAATATGACTGATATCCTTGCTCATACTAACCTGGATCATAGAACAAAGAACTGGTTAAATATAGTTATATTTACAATCCTTCATTCTAAAGAAAGACTAGGGTAGAACTAAAACATAGGGCCCCTAGAAATAGATAAAACATCTCAAAGGATTAAACTCAATACTTGAGCTTGACCTATCTAAATTCCTACAAGCCAAGCCCCAGTTAATTTCACTGGGAGTTTCATTCATTAAGTGGGATACTGTCTTGATTTTTTCCTCAATTAGTATAAATTACCAGTGTGCTGGCTGTATGCCCAAGGCCCCCTTAGGGAAGTGGTTTTGACATCTGTAAACACTATGGAAAAGTATAACATCCTCCTAAAAAAATCATCACACTCACCGCGTTAGACATTTTGTCTTTCGTAGTAGAATTAGTTCCCCTATAAGCCTTTGTTCTTTATAGATATTTCTTCTAAACTATTATGCTGTTGGGTTAAAAGGAAACATCAATTTCACAAAGGATTAATGATCTACTACGGGTTGCAGATGCTAACTGAATATATAATTTGGGGCCCATTGCGCTACTATTATCGGGCAATTTCTAATTCCTATCTGTGCCATCACAAGGACTAATGAAAGGACAGACCGCAGGAGGTATAGCTGGTCTCAGATGCCCACGGATATGATTCTTATTAATGGGAAATGTCAGACGTACACGTGGATGAGCAAAAGTATTGTTTTTTAAAGCCTTGTATGTCCCCAAATTGTAGAAACGCTTCCAAAAATCAACTTAATTGCATAGATACAAATGTGCTTAGAAATAGATCTGGTGAAAGTTCTCTGCATATGTGGTGATTAACAGAAATGCTGGTTTTATGTGTCTGCTCATGGAATAGCTGGTCTGCTTTATCACCAGGACCATTGAGTCTCTGTATAAGGAACTGGTGGAAGAAGGGTTGCTGATCCAGGCTCTGAAAGTTAACCTCTCTGATTACATCGGTAAGGTACACCAAAATCAACACATATATGTGCTGCATATGTTGCCCCTTGGGTTCTTAGGTCCCAACAGCTGGAAATATGTTTCATTTGCATTTTTGTCCAAACCAAAACCTGGCCCATAGTGTCTCCTAGTAGATTTTTTTGGACTGAATTGATTTGAATTCATTCTGCACTGTGAACTCACAGGTCCTGCTCTCTCCCCGAATGTGGTAGAGGCAGGTTTTTGAGCCTACCAGCAAGATTCCTTGCGGCATTCTGTCTGGCATAAGCTAAACTGAGGAAATGAAAACTTGTTCATACTTTCGGGTTTAAACAAAATGCCCCAGGGGAGCAGCACCTGGAACTTGAACAACACACAGTTCTTACGGAAGGAATTCCCTCCAGAAGGGGCCACCCCAGAAGTAGCTGGAAGGAAGGAGGAGAGATATTTGCTATCACCATCTCTAACAAATGTTTTCTCTTAATTTTTAAAAAACAACATGATGACCTCAAAGCACACGTAAAGCTTAACATTCTTCATAATCCCAGCACCCTAGTGCAGGTATAATGTTCACTTTCTCGCATCTGCCCTGAACCAGGGCATTCTCCCAAATAGCCACAAAAGGATAATCACACTGGAACATCTTGCAATGCCATTACTTAATACCTAGTAGGCAATCAACTCCCCCAATTGTCCTAATAATGTCCTTTATACATTTTTGTCTTTCTGAATCCAAAATCCAATCAAGGCCCATGGCTGTGGGGTTCATATCTCTTTAGTCACCTTTCATGCTTTAATCTAGAACAACTTCCAACCCGATGTCTTTCACACCACTGACATTGTCAGAGTCTGAGCTGTTGCACAAACTGTCCTTCAACAGAAGTAGTTTGATGCTTTCCTCATGACTTGATTCAGGTTAAACGTTTCGGGGGGGTGGGGGAGGCAGGCAGACTACGTAGCTGATATTATGTCCTTCTCAGTGTTTCACGTTGGGGACACGTGTGTCCCATCACTGGGGATGTTAAGTATCATCGCTGGCCAAAGTGCTGTTCCCCAGATTTCTCCACTGTCAAGCTTCACTTTCCCCTTCCTAATTAATGAATAACCTGGGGTGGGGGGCTGGGGGCGGGATTCTTTGAGGCTCTGGAGATTCTGTTCCCAGCTGGCTTAAAGGTTTTATCCTCCACTGATGACTTTTGCCTGCTTCGATTACTGCTAGGGTAATTGTAAAATGGGGGTGTTCTATTTCTATCATCCCTTCTATATTTAGTAGGTGCCATTTTTCTAGAAAGAAATGTCCTTCCCACCCTCTTTTTAAATTGTTGTGATATCAGTGTAGAAACATGAAATCTCTCTTTTTTCATTGTATTATATTACACATTGACCTAATTTTGGCCTGTAGGAACAAGAAGGTTAACATTTCCCTCTGATCAAAAAATGATTACTTCAATGCCTTTGAAATAAAGCCACAGTTCTTCTTGAGGGCCTGGGGGGGAGCGTTCATATTTCCTAACAGTATAAGAATTTTATGAGGACATATACTGGAATATATATTGGGTTTCTATTTATTTTATGTGTTTCTTGTTCAACTACCAAAGGGTTTTCTCCTGGATTCCCTTGATTTTGCTCTGTTAATTCTGTTCATATGAAAACATGACATTGTTAACAGAACACTGTCCCTTTTCTTGCGGTTGGGATCTCTGACTTCTCCTTGTCTGTCTTTCCTTTGACATTGTGTATTTTTGTTCATCACTGAATTTCTAGTGTTTGGGCAGTGCCTGGCACAAGGTGGAGTCTCCAAAAGCAAATTATGCACATATTTCTCATCTTCTGTTTGATTTCTTACCCATCGTGGACTTTGCAATGATCTCTCGGTCTCCGGGCAGCATCTTTATGACACATAAGGCCAAAGTGAATGCATTCAGACCTCAAATGAAAATGACCCAGTCTAATGAATAGACATTTCTCCAAAGAAGACATCTAGATGGCCAACAGACACATGAAAAGATGTTCAACATCACTCATCATTGGGGAAATGCAAATCACAACCATGATGAGATACCACCACACACCTGTCAGAATGGTTAAAATTAACAACACAAGAAACAACAGATGTTGATGAGGATGTGGAGAAAAGGAAACCCTTTTGCACTATTGGTGGGAATGCAGCCACTCTGGAAAACAGTATGGAGTTTCCTCTAAAAGTTAAAAATAGAACTACCCTACAACCCAGCAATTGCACTACCAGGCATTTACACAAAGGCTACAGAAATACAGATTCAAAGGGGTACATGCACCCTGATGTTTATAGCAGCATTATCAACATTAGCCAAATTATGGAAAGAGCCCAAGTTCCATTGACTGATGAATGGACAAAGATGTGGTATATATATATATATATATATATATATATATATATATATATATACACAGTGGAATATTATTCAGCCATCAAAAAGAATGAAATCTTGCCATTTGCAATGAGGTGGATGGAGCTAGAGAGTATTATGCTAATCAAAATAAGTCAGTCAGAGAAAGACAAATACTGTATGATTTCACTCATATGTGGAATTTAAGAAACAGAACAGATGAACATATGGAAGGGGGGGAAGAAAAAAGAGAGAAGCAAACCATAGAGACTCTTAAAGATATAGAACAAACTGAGGGTTGCTGGAGGGGAGGTGGGTGGGGGAAGGGCTAGATGGGTGATGGGGATTAAGGAGGGCATTTGATGTAATGAGCACTAGGTGTTGTATGTAAGTGAGGAATCACTGTATTCTACTCCAGAAACCAATATTGCACTGCATGTTAACTAACTGGAATTTTAATTAAAAAATTGAAAGAAAAAGAAAATGACCCAGTCTAAAACAAAATCAGTCAAACTGCCATGAGGACTTGTCCATGCTTTCCTTATTTTTTCCTAGTTAAGATCCTTAGCTTGAAAGATGGCAGTAGATCATCCCAAACCCCCATGTAAAAATAGGCAGAGCAACCAGATAGCAAAAGCAGAAACCTGAGGACAACATTTACACCAAAACTAAATGACAAGGTGTCCCCTCAAACCCCAAGTACAAGGAGCTGGGGACACAGAGCAGAAGAACACCAAAATAACCAGCAGGCATTCACAGGGAGGTCCAGCAGAACAAAGCAGCAACTACAGCCGGAACTGGGAGGGGCTTGGCCACCTCAAAAAAGCACACCACCGTGCTTTTAATTTTTCTGGAAACAACAGAAGCGGGGGCTCTATGACATTTAAAAAGCTATCCCACACCAAACTTTCTTCTAAAAGTAGAAAAAATACTATCTCACATAAAATTAAGCAATGGAAACCTCCAAGATCAAAGCCCATGCAACGTTTCTATCAAAAAGAAGAATGAGGAGTAAATTAACATCACAAAAAGACACCTAAATGGAGCCCACTCTCTCAAGCAAGCAAACATACAATACGAAAATTACAGAAGAACTGTAAGAATACATAGAATGGAATTAGAAAACCTCAGAAATGAGCTAACAAAACCCAAGGAATATTAGAAATAAAGAGAAAAATCATTTTAGAAAATAAATTATAATGAATCCAAGAATGAATAAATAATGCTTTAAAAGAAATAAAACGTGAAAGACAGAATATCCCCTCCCTCACCCCTTGCCTTCTGAAGGATGCTTGCCCTTTGTATGATCCTTCTGTGCCTCAGTTTCCACAATTAGGGGAACAATCACAGCTCCTGCCTCGTCAAATCACTGTGAATAGTGAGTTAAGAGATGGGGCATTCAGGGGGCATGCTTGGCTTGGTGCCGAGCTAGTTATTGTCCTGCTGTTGCTGGTGGTGACATTCTTGCCCAGTCTTTGGCAGGCTCGGGGGGCTGCCAATCAGAGGGTTTGTGACCTCATGGTGTCTCTATGGGTGTCCCCCCACGAGGCCACATCACAGAAGCAGTGAGTGCAAGCAGTGAGTGTATTTTGCCTGAGGCCAAAATACAAGGAGAGCAAACACAAATTAATATTCCCCTAAATTATCCGGCCCCACCCATGGTTCAGTCCCTGTGCCTTTGGGGGAACATTGACCCGAGGCCAGAGTTAGTATTTCTCGTACTCTCCTTGGTGTTCAGGGCCTGCCCTCCAGAGGAGAAAACTCAGCATCTTAGATGGTATGACTTACATATTCACACACATGAAACCCCTGCAGAGCTTCAGAGTCGGCGGCACCCCAGCAGGTCCTGCACAGTCTCAGCAAAGCTGTCACAACCCCGAGTCCACCTGGAGCCGTCTCTCTGCTGATCTCGTCCCGGAAGCTGGGCCGCCTGGGTCCAGCACACACAGCTTATGAACAAGTCCATACTCCTGACCCATGACCGTGTAACACGCGTGCCCATCCTCGTCACTGGGAGACGGTTCGTGTGCAGCCCTGGTGGAGTGGGGGTGGCGGGGGGTGGGGGCGGCAAACACCGACCAGCAGCATCTGCTCTTGGGCCTCTGCCCCTGGTCCCCGAGGAGCATATTTGGGAAGCTAGGACTTGTTATAAATTGCTCTCTTCTTCACACTCTTTGTGATGCTGTGTGGGGTAGAATGGAAGGCTGATCCCACCCTTATTTCTCAAATATTTTTTTTTATTTCTCATTATTTTTTTCCTGCTTTGATGTCTCCATTCTCTTCCATTACTTGATTCCTTCTGTACCAGTTTGCTAGGGCTGCTGTAACAGGGGTCACAAGCGTTCCCTCACAGTCTGGAGGCCAGAAGTCCAAGATTAGGGTGTCGGCAAGGCTGGTTCCTTCTGAGGGCTGAGGGAGAAGCTGTTGCTTTGCTGTAGCTTAGAAGCTACATGCACCCACCAGCCCCACGTCTCTCTTGCCCCGACTGCCAGCCCTCCTGCCTGGCTGCCCCGATGTCCCTGCGCTCCTATGACCTCAGCATTTCATCCCTCGCCTTGTCCCCTGGAGGTTTGCTGTAGCCTCTGGGGTTCTGCTGCATCTCCCCATCCCTGCGTCCAGCTTCGCACCTGTGTGCTCATGGCCCCTTTTTATAAAGGACACCGGTCATATTGCACTGGGACCCACCCTAATCACCTCTCCTTCACTAGTTGTATCTGCAACGGTCCTATTTCCAAATGAGGTCACATTCTGCGATATCGGGGATCTGGATTTCAACATAGGAATTGTAAGGAAACACAGTCAGACCCACCCGTAACACATTCCTTGTTTCTTTTCCGTCCACTGTTTGTAGGCTTTCTTGCCCTTGTTCATGCCTTGTACTTAAAATGCCTTTTCAGCCACCATTTCCTTCTTCCCTCTCTGGCAGAAGACCTGGGATCTGTGCAGGGAATCCTGAAGTTTCTAACTTCTGCCTGAGTGGAAGGGAAGGGTTTATGGCGAAACACAGCCACATACTTTCAGGATGAGTCTCAACGCTTGGCAAGCAGTGGGGGCTGGTGGTGTCCTTCGCTCCATCAGAACCACCACCCACTAATTCAACTTAATATGATGTGTCTAAACGAAATCTGTTAGGTCCTAGAAAATATGGTGCATCTGGGTATTAATATGGATTTATTTAAGCAGGAAAATTGGGGTCACTTTCAGATCACCTCTAATGGTCATGTTTACAGCAATAAGCACTGGATTGAATGGAGGCTACAGGATCTCTTCCTGCTTTAGTGAAGGCAAAATTAACCACTCTCCTATTTATTACCTGCTCATTAAAAAGCTCGGGGATCGGAAGCTGCAATGGAAGTTTTCACTATCACTCATTCTCCCCACCAATACCCATTGTCCTTGCCAAGGACTTTTTTTTTTTTCATGTGGGAGCTTTGAAAGCCTGCCCTCCACAACAAAACAGCCAGCATTATCTAGTCTTTAATTCTAATTTTCTTAGCATTCGAAAATGCTTTAAAGCTTTTCTTAATTCACATACATGTAAGCACATTCTATTGGACATACATATAAAACATCAAAAGCTCTGCAAGATCCATACTTCTTATAGAAAGAAAAAGCCAGAAAAAAAAAAAATGATCAAGACACTGTGACTCATGCATTGAATATTTTTCCTTCAGATTCAGGTACAAATCAAGAGAGAACTGTATGAGCATATAAAGGTCCCTCCTCATGACAAATGGAGACAGGCAAACTAATTTTCTTGGTGACCTTATCTAAATTAGTTAGAAAATAACACTTCAGATTTATGACTAGTTACAATTAAGACCTTTGATGCCTTCTAATTAAACCTGTAAAGATTTATTTCTGTATTATTCCTTTGGTAATCCTTTGAAAATGATAAAAATGTAAATGAATATTACCCACAAAAGGAGATGTTTCTATTTATCCTAAATTAGACTCATATCCTTCCTTTCAAATGATTGCATTTTAGGTTCAGATTTACACTGCTCCAATACAAATTCCACATTGATCTTAAATAATTTATTTTTAAAGTTTATGCCAATGTTAGGCATAATTGCTTGGAATATAAGTATAAATTAAATAAAGCCTACCATGTTTTAGTCTACTTTGTACGTCCTTCATTTTAGAACTTAGTTCCACTTCAGTCTTTCGATAGTCAAAGGTTATTTTTAGAAATCCTAGGAGGTTAGCGTCCTACTCAACAGAATGCCCCGTTACTACAGGGAGATAGCGGCGCTTTCATGACTGGACGGGTTTTCTCAAGTCTTTACTGAGAGAAGATGTGTTCTCCATGACTCCCTGCAACACCATTCTATTTGCTCAGAAATGTTGACTATGTATTCTGTGTTAGTTTTGCAGGTGCCAAGATCATGCAGCTCAGACCAACACAGTCTCCCATTTACTTATCCTCTGTTTCTGTTCCTCCAGGAGAGTACAGTTACCTGGGGACCACGCTTCGCCAGGTATCCATAGAACCCATGCCTTCCCTCCTGGATGTGAGACAGCTCATCGCCCTGTACGGGATCTTGCCACTAGGTAACGTCTCCACACCCTGTTGAACGTTTCCTAGAAGCAGGAGTGCACTGCTTGGTGCCTTTGGCAGCATCTTCCTGGTTGAATTCTTTGTGCTGATCATTTTGAGTGAGGGTAGTTCTACTGCGACCGTGCATCCCGGAGAGCACAGGAAGGTGCTACCCGGGGAGCACGTCTGCACCGCTTCTGAGTGCCTGCCTAACATTCTGGGCTGAAAGTCCTGTCGGCAATCGTCTGGAGAGATAATAACCAAAGCAAGCACCTGCAATTAAAATTAATCAAATTAGACAAAGGGCTAATGTTAGGCTTGCCTTTTATACACAGGCTTCTGTTACTGGGTCCTTAACAAAGCCGGCCTTTCATGAATCAGTGAAAGTGTATTTCATGAATCTAAAGGATCAAGGCTCTACTGGTTTTCACAGACGTCCACTCTAACTGCTAAATAAGATTCCATCATGATTGTTCAGACCAGTGGACCAGACTTCTGAGGTGCAGGTGCAGGAAGGGCGGCTCTCTGATGCTCTCCTTCACGCTTATCATTTTAATAACCTTTTTATGTGTATGACCTGAGTCATCTGGGGCAGCCAGGCTTGGCTCTGATGACAATTCCGGAGTAGAAATCGTGTTTTATTTGTTTAACTGGCTTTAAAATAATACGGGAATAGTTTGGGCACTTATAATATTGTTCCCCTTTGACTTAGACCTATTGGCAAGAAATGGTTCATTCCTCTTTTAATTTAATGTCAGAAGTAGTAAGTGGAATTGGCGCTCAACATAAATTTTATATATACAAAGTATATATCATAAATAACTATATGATACTTCTGGGGTCAACCAAATAGATATGCAATATTTATGATGTCCATGCAAATAAAATAATTAGCCCTCAACCCTCATCACAGTGAGATGGAAAACAGTAGAGCAGAGAGCACCAAGACCCAGCATGTTGTTAACGGAACTCCTAAGACATCATTAAAGGGGGCAGTATGTTTGATCCTTGGCTCGAGGATACAAAACGATGGATATTGTTTCCAAGTGGCCTTAAAAGCATCAGAAGAAGGATGCTCAGGAAGCATCCCACCTGAATCCTCCTCGTGTCAATGAGGAACCCGACGTCCCTACGGGCTGCTGACCTCCCCAGGTCCCAGAGCCAGCAGGGATTTCTTCTGGGGACTGGTGTGTGTGTTTGCAAGGCACAGACCGGCCAGACAGACGAGAACATTCACAGATCTGCCTTCGGGTGCTTCCTTTAAATTTCATAGATCTAAAATCGTATCCAGTGGCAACACGGAATGTGTTTGTTGGCCCTGTGTTCAAGTCACCACTGCCAGGACTAGCCAACCCGGCCACTCTGCAGAGGGCCCTGAGGACACACCGTGAGGCCACTCTGCACCATGGCCAGGCAAAACAAGCACCCACTGGCCTCTAGAGCCCTAAGAGCCTCAGCCAGGGCTCCCAGGACGAGGTGTGAGCTTTCCAAGCCCCCTGGGCAGATATGAGAGCACCCAGGACATATCTGGTCAGCGCTCACCCATTCGCCCTCCCAGAAATATGACTGCCCCCCAGAATATGGAAGGAGAAAAGGAAGGGAGGAGGGCACTCGGCCAGCACCTTTGGCACATCTGCAACCCTCCCCACCTCCCAGGGACCCCTATGGCTGGCATCAGTCTCCCTCCCCAGCCCCTTGCTGTCCCTTGTTACATGGCTAGCAAGAATTATCTGCCACTCCCCGGCACCTGCCTGACTTCCCATTGCAGGCCCGCAGTCACTGTGCCACCCTCAAGGGTCCTGTCTCTACACGTCCCAGTTCTGCTCCTTCAGGGGTAGCTCAGGTTCCACCCTCTCCCGGAAGTCGGACCTGAGCTCCCCCACTAACCCCCGCCCTTTTCTGAACCCTCTGTGGCTCGCACAGAGCTCAGCACTATTTGCCTCCCGTTCTGGTCACGTCCACTCAGGTTCAGCTCCCGTCCTGGCCACAAACTCTGCACAGCAAGTCCTGACTCTTTCCCACCAGCCCCCAGCCAGGGCCATGAACTGAGCAGCCCCCAATACCAGGGGCTGAATGGACCACCCGGTGAATGGCGTCTGTCTCCGATCGTGAGCAACAGAATCTCCTTTATCATATTACGTTACCGTACCCCTCGCTGACCACAAATAAAGCACGCCTACGTCACTGCATTTTAAGCAGAACTCGCGCAAAACTGGCTTCCAAGTTTATGTTGGGTAACCATAAAAATTGTTCCTGATTATTTGGTAAATTCCCTATATCTTTTCAGTTACACAAGAAAAAAAAGAGAGAAAGGCACAATAATAATTGTATTATGGATGTAGTCACAGCTGATCAAAAAGTGCCCAGCCGCTGCCCCAAGCAAAGTCACATGATAGTAGATGCTTTGATCACAGCACTCTCCAGGATTTCATTTCATAGTTACTTCGTGCCAATGTGCGCTCCACGTGTGTTCAGGACAACAGAAGATGCTCGAGCCCAAATCCCGCTCTGGCCCGGAGGAGATGGGCAGTGTGGCTGGCCTCCGAGTGCCTGCGTAGTAACTCAAGGCACTTCACCAACGGGTTGGAACCCAGGGCACACCGAGGAAGTCCGGCTACTTACACCTGGCTCTTACTTCTCCCCTTTCCCTCCTGAGAACCACTAACGAACATTCCCAGCCCCCTTACGGGCTGCGGCTGCATGTCCACATTCCTTTTCCTAAGCTTTCAAAGAATATAAGGCCACTGCCAACAAGCAGAGAAACCCACCCCCCACCCTAGAAAAAATGCCAGAGGTAAGTTATTGCAGGAATGTTCTTTAGAATTATGAGTGTGGGGGAAATTCTAGGGTGAGGGGTAGCAGGGAAAGCCACGTACAGAATAAGCAAGGAGATCCTGGTGGCCCCCACCTTGAGCCCTGACATACAAATCAAAGGTGTCACAGGCCAACTCAGACGGGGGATGTGCCTCCGGTTAGAAATGCTTTGGACGCATTTATCACTGTTGCAGAAAACTGGGGCCAGACACTGGAGGAACAGCCTTGAGGGATCCTCGTCTCAGAGTCGCTGAGCTTCTCTGCAGGATTTTAGAGCCTTTGTCTCTGCCTTTTGTAGGTTCTGCAACGGTGCACGAGAAGGCTCCTTTGGTGAAATCCCTGCTGCTGGCAGGGCCATCGGGGGTAGGGAAGAAAATGCTGGTCCACGCCATCTGCACCGAAACGGGAGCTAACCTCTTCAACTTGTCGGCAGCTAATATTGCGGGGAAGTACCCTGGCAAAAATGGCTTGCAAATGATGCTGCATGTGGTCGTCAAGGTACTTGTTGCCTTTCTTGGTTCCCGGTACCCCTCCCTTGTTCAAATTACATGTTCAAATCCTGCCGTTAGTTTCCCACGAACATGGACCCTAGCAGATGATTTCCTTAGGCTGATGCACCCATCGCATCCTGCTATAAATCACTTCATCCTTGCATCTAGCCGAGCATCCAACAGATAGAAACAGCTCTTTCCTTTGCATAAACAACCCTTACTGTCCCATCCAAATCAACCTCCTCCCACCGCAGGAATCCTTCCTGAAATGTCCCCACGTGTCACTGAAATCGAAAACCACAATTTCTATCTCCAGCCCACCTTCCTTCAATAAGGCATCAGCCTCTTGCATTTTGGGTACTCTTTCACACATGGCGTGAGTTACCAAGGTATGGTTCCTTGGGCACATTTGCGCCTCACACAGGTGATACCAAAAGCCTGCGGGAAGCTAAACTGACCACAGGGGAGTAAATGCTCCATGATATCTGGGCTGGAGGATAGGAAATCCTAAAAGATCCATACACTACCGAGCCCCGGGATCTTAGACAAGTTCTTCACCTCCCTGCATCTCTGTCTTATGCCACCAAAATGAAACGGTCAGACCAAATGATACTGTCAGCCCTAAAAGCAATGATTCTCTGATATCATTTAGATACGGGTGATGATGGTAATAGACAGGTGTTGAAGGTAGATAGGTAGTTGATAGATAGGGACATAATATGCATATATACACAAATGGATTAGCAAGTTTTCAAGCATTTTATTACAGAATATTCATATTTAATATTAAAACTTGACAGGATTTAATTTTTATTTCATTGAGTACCTCAAGGTTGTCTTTATGCTGTTCAATTCACTTTTAGTTACTAGAATGCCAGATAAGCCAGCTTTCACTGCATGAAGATGCCCACCTAGCAAGGAGTCCCCCACACCTGGGGCAAGGTGTCAGTTCTCGGGGGCTCTGAGTCATGGTTATATGTGAGCAGTTGCCCGTAGGAATGGTTCCTTTTCCACATCATGTTGACAGCCAGAGTGAGGACATGATGGCAATGGGATTTTGTTCTCTTGGCCACATGGTCTCCACCACTGTGGTGGGTTGGGACATTTCCCACTCTCCTTTCCTCCGCTGCTTGTCCTGCAGGAATCCGTGGAAATAGAATTTTGAAGAGCTGGGAGGTGGGAGGGGAGGAAGGTGAGTGGGGAGTAAAGACCACTAAGCTGTTTAATAGGGCGCCTCTCCTCCAATGGACCAGCCATGTCACCTCTTTGTGGTGTTCTGTTGAATCTTCTCAGTGGCCCCGTGAAGAGTCCATCCTCATCCCATTTACAGATAAAGACACTGGGGCTCTGAAAGGTTCAGTAACTTGTCCAAGGCCACCGAGATCACGTGGCTGAGCTGGGGTTCAAACCTAGGTCCTTCTCTTCTTTGCCCTCCTGCACTATTTTTATTAAGGTAAAAATTATATACGGTGAAATGCACAGATCTTAAGGATACATTTTAAGTGCAAGCTTTGAAAAATGTCCGCAATTGTGTTGTCGCCATTTTCACGGGTCTTTTGGTCCTCGTATAATTTCTTCTTTGAAATATCTGTTCAAGTCATTTGCCTACTTTTCACTGCATGGTTGGCCTTGTGATTTGCAAGAGTTCTCCGTATGTTCTGGACGCAAGTTCTTTGCCAGACATACATATTGCAAATATTGTCTCTCGTTCTGTGACTTACTTGTTCATTTTCTAATTTTTCAGTCATTTACTTGTCCTATCACTGCCATAGGGTGTTGAAACCTCCCACCATGATCGTGGAATTCTGTATTTCTCCCTTTCATTCTGTCAGCTTGTGCTTCACAGATGTTGAAGCGCTGTTAGGAGATGTGTCCACGTTTTGGATTGGTGCGACCTCCTGTTTGGTTATTTTATCATTATGATAGGTCCCTTTTTGTCTCTGGCAATACTCCTTGTCCTGAGGTCTACCTAACCTGATACTAACAGAGCCACATCAGCTTTCTCGATAACTCTTTTATTTTCAGTGTCTTTAGAGTTAAAGTGCATTTCTTGTGGACAGCACGTAGTTGAGTCTTGCTTTCTTATTCACCCTGAAAACATATGTGGAGCCTTTAGTTTACACTAAATGCGGTTATTCATCTGGCTGTGTTAGGTCCACCATTTTGCTGTTGGTTCTCCATTGTCCCATCTCTTCTTTTATTCTTCCGTTTATCCTTTCCTATCTTCTTTTGGGTTAACTCAGTACTTTTTATTACTTTATTTGGATTCTTTTATTGTCTTTTTAGCAGTGCCTCTTTCTTATTTTGCAGTGATTGCTCTATGGATTACAACAGTCATTTTTGACTTAGCACAGTGTATGCAGAGTTCATATTGTAGGATTTTACATAAAATGTGGGAACAATATAATCCATTTGTTATCCTGTGTCCTTTATGTTTTTATCATACATTTTACATCTAGAAATGTTATAAACACCACAATTGAGTGGTATTATTTTTACATTATTTATATTAAATAGTCATGTGTCTTTTAAAGAAATTACGTCAGGGGGGATTTAGCATTTTGCACTCATTCACATATTTATTCTTTTCAGTGATCTCCATTCCCTTCCACCAATCCAAGTTCCCACCTGGTGTCATTTCCCTTTTAGCTGATGGACTTCTTCGGCATTTTTTTCAGTGCAGGTCTGGTGGCAACAAATTTTTTTTAGCTTTCATCTGATTTATTTTTAAATGCCTTTATAGCACCTCCATTTTTGAAGGCATATTTTGCTGGATATAGAATTCTGGGTTACATTTTCCTTTCAGCGCTTTAAAGATGTACTTCCATCATCCTCTTACCTCCAAATTTCTGATAAAAAGTTATCAGAAATTCGAACTGTTGATCTTATATATTGTGTGTTATTATTCTCTGAATGCTTGTAAGTATTTTTCTTTATTTTGGTTGACTATAGCTTGACTATGATGTGCTGGCTGTTTCTGTTTTTTCTTTGGACTTAACCTACTTGTGGCTCACTGTGATCATTGAATCCATAAATACATGTTTCATACCAAATTTTGGAAATTTTGGCCACTGTTTCCTCAAATATTCTTTCTGCCCCATGCTCTCTCCTCTCCTTCGGATGCTCTAATCACATGTATATTTGACTGCTTGATATTGTTCCATGAGTCACTCAGGTCTTGTTCTCTCTAGTTTCCACATTGGATAGTTACTATTAGTCTGTACTCAAGTTTACCTACCTTTTCTTCTACCATTGCCACTCTGCTATTAAGCTTATCTTGTGGATTTTTTTTTTTTTGGTATTTCTGACATTTTGTTTTTCAGTTATAGAATTTAACTTTGCTTATTTTTATAGATTTTTATTTCTGTCTTGCAATTCTCCATCTGTCCATTCAATATGACTATCTTTTCCTTTAAGTCAACTTAAGAGGCTTTACCGTTCTTGTCTGCAATTCCAACATTGGGTCATCTTGGAGTTGGTTTCTATTTGAATTCTGTCCTTGACCGTGTGTCAATTTTCCTGTTTCTTCATATCGTTAATAATTGCTATTTGCATATTAGACATTGTGGATGATATGTTGTTGATACTGTGGGCATGCTGGGCTTTGTTCTGACACGCAGTTAAATTACTGGCTGATCAGCTTGAGCTTGCAAAGGTTTTGCTTTCCATTTTGTTATTGTGGGTCTATTTTGATTTTGCCCTTAGTCTAAGTCTCTTAGGCCTAGAACATCATCTTCACTTTAATGAACCTTAAATGGAAAGCCTGAGGTATTTAACAAGCACCTTTAACTTGGCAAAGACTAAGGTGTGTGCTTAGTTCTTCTGATTTTCCAACTGTTGCTCTCCACTGAGCTTCTCAGAATCTTCCAGCATGCAAGCACATTTCTGAGGCCAGCCAAGGATTTGAACCCGAGTTGGAATTTAAAGCCCAGCAGCCTGGCTTGTGGCCTCATGTGCTTACCCATCAGGCTCTAAGGACTAAGTGCTTCAGAGGAAAAGTAAAAGAAACCTATCCTCTTGCCTCCTCCCCCCACCCCGAAATAAAACCCTAAATGCATTCATTCTAAA
Organism: Leptonychotes weddellii; assembly: GCF_054177405.1. Classification (NCBI taxonomy): domain Eukaryota; kingdom Metazoa; phylum Chordata; class Mammalia; order Carnivora; family Phocidae; genus Leptonychotes; species Leptonychotes weddellii. The sequence continues at coordinate 3,852,691 of NC_138371.1, forward strand.
TACCTAATTTTGTTGACATTGTCAAGTAACAGACAGGAACACATAAATATTAAACTACTGGCATTTCATAAGCATCCATATATACCAGATCCTGTTCTAGCACTTCTCTATGTATTAACTCATTCAACAACAACCGTTTGAGGGAAGCACTGTCATTATCCCCGTTGTACTGATGAGAAAACTGAGGCACAAAGCATTTAAAGTAATTTCCCTGGCCAGCATTGCTGCAACGTGAGCCCACGCAGTCTGAGTCCTGAGCCGCCAGGTGTAATCACTGCATTATTCTGCCTCTAACTGAAGTAGGGCTAAAGTGAGCCTCTTCTCCCTCCTACCAAATGGCTCCCTTGCTCCTGGTATGACCCTAGGACAGAGCCAATGGCATGATCCTGATGTGCTCTATCTCAGGAAGTTATTGTTTCTGCTGCAGAGAGGTTATCTTGATATCAAGTGAGCTATCTTTGCATTTATTAGAATCATTGCATTCTAACATCACGTAGGCCCCAAAACGCTGAACGTCACATTTTTGAAACGTGGAAGAGTGTGTTTATCCAACAAGGCCACTCCATGTCAGAGAGCCTGACACATACCTCATTAAGCATCACCTTTACCATGTATATAACAGATGAATGAAAGACGCAAAGGTCTCAGGAGTGGGCGTTGTTCAATTAGAAATCACGTTCAGTGAGGCCACTGTGTCCTGGCATGATTGATAGAGCAGTTATCTGCCCTGCAAAGAGGTATTTGCTTTTAATTAACCAAAGAAAAGTGGGCAATTATGCCTGGGCCAGAAAATCAAGGGCAGGAAGCCATGGTGCATTCCTGTGTTACGTGAGCCATGGAATGGGTTGCACGCAACAGAATATGGATCTTCGGCATTTGCAGGAGAAGGTGAACTATAACAGAAGGGCCTGTTACTCATCACGTCTCCATGTAAAGAATTCCTGTCCCTGAATTAATCTCTGGGAAATCAAGAATGCAACTCTTAGGAAACCGCTCCTAAGCACGCTTCTGGTTGGTGGCACTCAGAGCTTCACCCAGCCCACTCTGCATGCGGGAAAACAGTGGGGAAACACGCCTCCGATTTGCTTTCATGGGCACAAATTCCAGTCCATTTTGTGATCATTATTTTTGGTGGGTTCCTTTGTTTTACACACAATAATGCTAATACATTAACAGCTCGGATAAGGGAGTTCCTTGACGAAATGAGTTTACTCTGCAAGTAAGCAACTGTTATCTAAAATTCCCTCTTATGCTAAAACTATATGTGGAAAAGAATACACATCTATTTAGTGGGGAAATATTAGAAATATATCTAAGAATTAAGAAATGTGATAAATGATTACTATTTAATACATATTGTGCAGACAAAAGAAGTTATCTAGGCGCCTGGGTGGCACCGTCCGTTAAGCCTCCGACTCTTGGTTTCAGCTCAGGTCATGATCTCAGGGTCGTGAGATCGAGCCCCACATTGGGTTCCACGCTCAGGACGGACTCTGCTTAAGATTCACTTTCACTCTCCCTCTGCCCCTCCTCCCCCGCCCCCCGACAGTCTTGGTCTCTCTCTAAAATAAATAAATAAATCTTAAAAAAAAAAAAGGAAGAAGAGGAAGAAGAAGAAGATGAAGAACCTATCAAGGCAAGGCACCAGCCTCCTCGGGTCTTCATAATGGTAAATCGGGATGGAAAAGCAGGAAGGACCCTCCTCTGGACTGGAGTCTGGCACATGCGAAGGGGTTTTACACACACTTTCCTTTTTAACTGCACCAATCCCCAGTGAGGCAAGAATTAAAGTCTCCATTTTGCAGACAAGAAAAGTGAGGCTCAGAGTGCCTAATCTGACTAAAACTACATTAGAACATGGCTCCCGACGGGCCGCTGAGGGAGGGAAGCTTCCGTCGTGCCCAGCCTGTGGCTGCCATGCCCTCACGGTGACCCAAGGGCAAGGGCATTTCTGGGTCAAAGTGTCAGCTGGGGACACTTCAGCGTGAGAAGGTGAGGAACTGGAAGCTCCCACATGCAGTTGGCACCCCGGCGGGTTTCCACGACTTCCGATTCCCCCTTGTCCAGCACCCCCTTCTCCTGAGCCTCCAGTCCTCCCAGGAGAAGGCCGAGGGGAGGCCAGCAGAGCCAGGGAGGCAGATCAGGCAGAGAATTCCTTGTCTCGTGCTCCGGGTCTTGGGAGAGATGTTTTCTCCTCCCTGTGGTCCTTGAGCCCTCCCTCTCCTCCAGTGAGGGCCAGACTTGGAGGGAGGCCACCCCCCAACACCTGGCAGTGGCGGATCCAGGCCACGTGGCCCATTCTGGCCTGCATGTCTGGACAAAAAGAAGCCAGGATGCTGTTCATGCCTTGGCACCACCCACCAGGGGCTCCTCGTTGGGCTCACAGCCAACAGCCTGTGGCCGCATGCCAAGGGATCTTGCCCAGATGTGCTGGTATAAACAGCTGGTCCAGGAGTCAGGTGATGGAGAGCCCAACCAATTATGTTTCTATAGCTCATGGAAACTTACACTCCTGGTTAATAACCCAAACAAAGACATTGTTGCTGTTTGTGGATGGTTTTTTTTCAAACATACAGATATGTAATAAATGTAATAACTATGGGAATCACCTTCACAAGGTGGAATTCAATCAGGATAAAGCAAACACCTACTACACCTGACCCCAAAACACAGAGATACTCCCTTGAAAGAAGGGGAGGAGGGAGAGAGGGGAGGGGAGAAGACAGAAACAGAATTTAGGAGCTCTGGTGCAGCACCAGGGATGAAAATAACAGAAGGAAGGGGCTGGTGACCCTAAGTCCTGAATGGGTCTGCCGTCAGAGGCCAGGTCACCTTTCACTGCAGCATGGAGATGGTTTCGGGTTGAGGAAGGGAGTGCACATGCACATCAGAACCTTTTTTTTTTTTAGTGTGGACTTTATATTTTAAAACAGTTTTAGGTTCACAGCAAAACTGAGCTGAAGCGACAGAGTGTCTCCACATCCCCACGGAGGGTTGAGTGGACTCTGCAGGGAGGGAGGGCCCCAGACCGTGGATGCCCCGAGTGTTGTCTGTCACTAAGGATGTGCAGGCATTCTGTGTGCTGTGAATCACCGTGTCCGTCTGCTCTTGTTCCGTGGAAGGCTCATGGGGATGGACTAGGACCAGGGTCAATCCACAGGTATTAAAGGATTATTAACCAATTTGGAAACACCTAAAGCAGGGAAGGCCTTGGATGCAGCTAGAATGTGCCATGGGAAGTTGAGGAGAGCCATGCACATAGGCTGTGCTGCTCAAAGTCAGCTCAGTCAGTGCAGTTCGGCATGAAGCCATTAGCCCTGGTGTGGCTGGGAGTGAGCCGGGGAGGAGAAGGAGTTCCAAAGGGAAGTCCAGGTGACTTGTAAGCCTAATGCCTACCAGCATTCAGACACCTTCCCCTTGAATACAGCCCGATAATCAGCAATAACATCAATGTGTTCCTATGGCTAGCGCTGACCCAACTCCCCTCACGGCATCTGCCACAGTCTATCAACTGGACCTGTATCTTGGCTCCTTCCTGGTCCTCTCCTCTGCCTCAGTTTACCTTCCTTTCTATACAGGGTCATCCCAGCCGGGCTCCTGACCCTTTAGTACACCTCTACAATTCTTTTGAGTATCATTTATGGTTTTTCCCAGCTAATACCCAGTGAGGACTTGAAGTAATTTCTGCAATCTCATAAAAGGTAATGCAAGGAAATTGAAATTTTAAATATTTTTAAATAGTGGAAATACAGAACAAAATGTGTTCATGTTTTAAGTACTTAAACAGAATCCAAGTGAGTCCAGTCTGGGAACATGAGCCTCCCCTCTCCCCGAGTAACCTACACCTCTCCAACTCCTCCCCAGCATGGCAGCAACTCACTGGTAGCTGTCCGTCTGTGCCCAGCAATTCCCATTCAGACACAGAAACTACACACTCTTTGCAGGCAGGGACCTTGTCTCTCAGTCCCCAGACCCTCCTGTCTCCCACCACTGAGCTTGATACATCACAGCTTGATCACACCACAGCAAATGGTTGGATGGATGGATGGATGGATGGATGGATGAAAGGAAGGATGGGTGGGTGGGTGGGTGGGTAGATGAGTGGATGGTACAGGGCTGAATTGATGGATGGATAGACAAAGGAAGGAAGGGTAAATAGATGGAATGATGGGTGGGTAGGTGGATGGGAAGATAGAAGGAAAGAAGGAAAGGTGGATGGGTAGATGGCTGGATAGATAGATGATGGGTGCATGGATGGATGGATGGTAGATGGATGGATGGATGGATGGATGGATGGATGGTGGGTGGATGTGTGGATGAATGGGAGAATGGGTGAGTGGGTATACGGATGGTGGGTGGATGGATGGATGGATGGATGGATGGTGGGTAGGTGAGTGGATGAATGGGAGAATGGGTGGGTGGGTATATGGATGGTGGGTGGATGGATGGATGGAAGGATGGTGGGTAGGTGGGTGGATGAATGGGAGAATGGGTGGGTGGGTATGTGGATGGATGGATGGTTGGATGCATGAGTGGGTGGTTCTTTTCTGTTTGGTAAACTGAGACTCAACCATTAGGGGCGGAAAATAGCTGATTTTTCATTAGGCTCTCTAAGGCAAGCAAAATAGGACATTTTCAGAGAGAACTTCCAAAGCTTCCAGGAGTCATTTGGGCAAATCATATTAGTAATCCAAGCATGCTGGACACAGTTTTCATCGAGGAGCCATCATATTGTAATCCAGGAGAATCTAATTCTGATGGTAAATGTCTGACAGCGTTTCTTTAGAGATTACAAAAGATCAAAGCCATCAAACTCACATGGAAGGAGAAGTCTTTAATTGTTTGATAGAGTTCCCCAGAATTTGAAAAAAAACACTCATTGCTGGAAATTCGCCTTCATGCCTGAATTGACACTAACTGAAGCCCTGCAGTTATATTTGACAGGACTGAAGAGCCCTCTACCGGCAGCTGGAGTGAACTGTTCTGTGTAACTTCTGAAAAGTTCAATTATGAATTAATTACATCTAATTGCCCATGACCTCAAACTATCTGTGGGTAATTTAAATGAAGGCTTTTCATTGCTAAATGAAAATTAAAAGAGCAAAGGATACCATTCTTCATTAACAAATTGGCAAAGAGTTTTTTATTGTTAATACTTGTTCAGGAGAGGCATGTAGAAAAACAGATCCACTTACCTACGGCTGGAGAGAGCATAAGCAGAGAATTTCCAGGAGGGCAGGTTGACAATGTGGGCGAAAACGTGAACAACACAAGCCTTGAGACCCAGCAGCTGCGGGTGTGGCCTCGTTCTAAGGGAATGACCCATCATGTGCCCCCAAAACTGTTTAATTTTGTAAGAAGGCAGAAACCTCCCAAAGGTTCAGAAACAGGAGGTTCGCTCAGTAAATTATGGGACTTCATGTTAAAATCATGTTGGAGGCGTAAATTTCATATTGGGTGATCCAGAATGTAATGCAGTGTTTGAGGCACAATCTCATTTTGGCAAATATGCACGTCGAAGATGGTCTGTAAAGACAGGAGATGTTTGACGATTCACTTGAACGGAGGAGGCAGTGTGTTGTCTATGTGTCTGAATATGTATTCTGAAAATTTTGCTAATGAATACTGCCTTTGCAGTAACAATAAGAAAGGACCAAATTTCCACGAATTTCCATGTTTTCAAAGTTTGATCTGTCTGCCCCTAGTATCTGCAAATATCCCTAGTCTCGGGGACGTGCAGCCTTCGCCAGCAACCATCCATCCCCGCCTCTCCCCAGGGAAGGGGGACAGCCCTGCTCCCTCCAGGGTCGTCCTCTCCTGACTCTCCTCCCATCCCGCACCACCTCAGGTCTCCATGCTCCCCATCCTTCTGAAAGAACGCCCTCTGTCTCAGTCTCTGGCCATTCACACTTCAGCCCCCTGTCACCTGGCTTCTGTCCCCTCCACGCCCTGCCAAGGCCACCAGTGGCCTCCAGAATGCCAAACCCGTGGGCCAACACTGGCCACTGTTGCCCACTGCCTTCCTGCGCCTCTGACCTCCCTGGGCTCAGGGGACGGCTCTCTCTTCTGTGCCCTTTGTTCTCTCTGGCACTGCTCTTCCCTCTCAGCCTGAGCCTTCCTGCTGAATCGGTGCCTGAATTCACCCCTGGCCCTACCCCACAGCCCGTGCTGGGCTCATCCACTCTCCTCCGTCACTTGTGAGCCCCCACCATCCATTCCCACATGCCCACCAACAACGTTCCCAGGTCCCCGGGAACAGCTGCCCAGCCCGTCATGCCTCACACACCCACCGGAGGGATTTTTCTAGAACATGACTAGGATCAAAGTTCTTCATTCAAGTCCTTACAGACTCTCCACAGCTTCCAGGATAAAAGCAAGCTCCATAGCATGGTGACAGCCTTGGTGATGCCTCTGTGACCCCAAGCAGCCCCATGAGGGCACACTTAGCCCTGTGCCCTGGCTCCTGTCCCCAGCATGGCCAGTTCGTCCCCTGCTTTAGGCTCTGTGATCTTCTAGAGACCACTAGAAGCTCTGCTCTAACCTTTATCTGTGATCTCCATTCCTGGTCGCCAGCCTGACCCACATCTCCTTCTTTCTGTCATTAGTGATCCTTGCTGACACCCCATTTTCCTTGGCCCCCCTCACAAGCTGCCCTCCCTGCCCACGGGCAGGGCCTAGAGGGCAGGGAGCCCAGCACTGAGCACAGCACCTGGCACGTCAGAGCTCCTCCGCAAGCACTAATGAAGGGAGACATGTGAGAACAGCTCTCATTCTGGGCTCAAAACAGTAAAGCCAATCTTTGTCTCCCACGACAGCCTTTTGACTATTTGAAAACAGCTCGTTTCCCCCTTGAGTCTTCTTCTCTCCAAGGAAAAGTCTCATCCCTTAGACGGTTCCCAGTGGGAGAGGCTGTCCGCACGGGGGTGCCCAGTTTCCGTGCCTCTCTTCTCTCCCCGGAGCTGAGCACGGCTGCCAGGTGTCCTCCGGCCAGCTCGTGACTGCAGAAGGTCAGGAAAATGGAAAATGCGTGCTGAGGAGGACAAGACAGTAATGGTTTTAGAGTTCTTCCTGCTGGAATGACAGGGGACAGAGAAGGAAATGGGTTCAGGGGAATGAGATGCTTTTGACCGGGCATCTTGTCTACCAGGGGGACACGGCCGTGTGACTCCGGGTTAATAGAAGGTCGGGGGGGTCAGGCAGACCCACGTCTGACTCCGGGTTCCAACATTTCTCCAGTGCTGGTGCACATGTGACTCCCCCCAGCAGTGACCTCGTATTTAAAGGGGGAGATGCTGGGACGTGCTTGGCATGGGCTGGGGCACACGACAAGTGAGGACAGCAGTGATGGCGTGGAGATCCAGGCACTTGGCACACGATTATTCCTTGTATTGTTATCGTCAAAGCACTCGCTGGGGAAACGTCTTCTGCTTCATTTGATAAGAACTGAGCCCTTCCAAACCACGTCCCCACCAAGGTCCTCCACACAGCCCCATGGGCCCCAAAGTAGGTGGACGGTCCTGTCAAAGCCATTCCTTAACAGGTGCAGGTGCAAACTTACAGAAAGTGCGTAATTTCCCAACGAGCTCCGACGGCGCAGACAAGTTCACGGGACGATTGTTAGCAGGCACATTCAATGCAACACTGTGACCAAAACAATTTTAAATCAGGTGCTGGAACTAAGACAGCTGGTGTTGAAATTATCCCAAGCTAAGGAGACTCCTGCATTCAGGACCCTCGGTGTTGCTTACTTGGTTAGAAGCAGAAGGAGAGAAGTCACACGGAATTTCTTGGTGCTCACATGTGCAATTCCCATTAAGAAAAGCAGGCTGTGGAAACCTGCAGCTTGCCAAGTGGACACGGGAGGGGGGAGGCCCGCTGCCCCGGCGAGCACACGATTAGCCAAAGACCGTAGACAACGGTTTATGTGAAAACTGCTGCTTTCTGTTCCGAAGCTACGATTTTTCAGAGGGCGTGAAAAGAATAAGATTTTGCCTTTGTCATTATAAAGTGTCTCTTTTCTAAGAAGCTTAAAACCCAGCATCTCATTTTCTTATTTTCTTTGGGGGCTGGAAGTAGGGAAGCTTTGGACTTAAAATAGCTTTTAGCAGAACAATGCTTCCGTGGAGCCCGCCCTCTGCAGCAGGCCGGCCACATTGTAAAGTCGGGGGGCCGACGGCAAGGAGCCCAGAGAACAGACAGCTGCGGAGGGGGGCCCAGGGTCTGGCTCGCGTACAGGAGGGAACCTGTGGGCATGGCCGTGCTTCCAGCGGACTCTGCAGCCGGCAGCCTGGTCTTGCGTCCTGCTTCTGCCACTCTCCAGCTGTGTGAACTTGGACCAGGTCCCTTCACGTCTTCCCGCTAAGTTTCACCATCTGTAAAACCTGGTTGAGCACAGTGGCGTAGCGTAGCGTGAACGAGTTGTCATCAGGTGGAGGGCGTGCTGGTTCCATGCTGCGTCAGCGTTGGCCCCGATGGTGTGATGCGTGTGGCCCCGGCCAGCACACGGCCGCTCGCTGACTCGCCGTGATGATCACACCCCGCCACGCCACCTAGGAACCGGGATTACAACTTGCGATCCTGGATTCTTAAACTCTGTGGCTCTGTGTCTAAAACTTAAGGCCTACCAGACAGCGGCCGGCTAGTCCTGCTTCCTCTCTGAACGTGCTGGTGAGCGTGGGGCCGTGAAGGCACACGGCCCAGGGGTCAGACTGGCACCGGGATCAAGTTCCATGCACTCCTGTCTTCAAGCGTGCGTAATCCGCTTCCCCCGGCACCTAATGCTGCAGGAACGGACATGGCCATGGTGCACCTAGTGATTTTTCCGTCATTTATTAAATGCCTGGCTTGGTTAAAACTCAAGCCTGCTGACTTAATGATGGTTTAAGAAATACAAAAATAGGAGTACATAACGCTATATTTGCTGTGGCCGGAGACGGCTTTTATCTGTCACAATTTTGCACAAAGCACAAATTGTTGCAAAAATACCCAAACTTTGCTATCGTGGGGGCGCTTTGAAGAGATTGTTCGGTGAGTGGCAATTATTCACAGGCCCACGGTAAGGCCCAGCGCTGGCGCGAAGCCCTGCCCGCCGTGGAGGGGCTCAGAGCCACCTTCCAGGCAAAACCTCGGCCACAAAGGCTCAGCCACACATCAGCGAACAAATAGCGTCACGGGGGCCCCTTGTGCTGAAACAGCTTTTCTCGTGATGAGCGAGTCTGAATGAACCTGGGAGCAGCAAGTAGGCTGTAATTAAAACTCAAGGCCCAAATGTCCAATTGTTTGCAGCAGAACACGACTGGCTTATTTCAAGCCAAACTAATTTGAGGCTCCGGGTCCGAGGGCAGAATGGGCAGCACGGGTGTGTGTCCCACCCCGAAGGTGGGACAGGAGACAGGGTGGTGCCCCTGCCCTGTTGTGCAGGAGGGGTGCGGTCATGCCCTGGAGCCCCTCCAGGCCCCCCCGACCCCCCAGAGCCGTCTCGGGGAGCCACCAAGTCCTGCTGTTTGTTGGGGACCAAGAGAGAAATGCATTTATAGCCAAGTCTCTCCTTCTCCTTGCAGGTGGCCCGGGAGCTCCAGCCCTCCGTGGTCTGGATCGGAGACACAGAAAAAACCTTCTACAAGAAAGTCCCCAGTGCAGAAAGGATGGTGAGGACTTCTAGATCTTTCTCCATTTGGCCTTTTCTGTCCCCCTCCGAGGGGACTCTTACCGGGGACTGTCTTCACTTTTCAAGAACGTCTTCTTTAAGGGAGGAAGGGAATGAAGGGGCAGCTGTCTCTCTCTGCCCTATACATGTCTGTATTTGAAAAACTTAAGTGGTCTGATTTTATGAGGAATAATTTAGGGGAAAAAAATGAAGGAAATTATGGAAGGAAGGGGGAGGAGGAGCTTTGGACCCAAACATGTGACTCAGAGGTAAGAAACAATTCAGAGAATTTTCCTTGGTTAAAGCAAATGGCACACATAGGGGTTATTATTAGGATTTCCTATTGTTCATAATAATAAATAGAAAAGGCCTGAAATTTATGAACAAAGACCTTTGACAGAACTGCTAAGTGCCTACATTTGGGGCCCCCGGGGAGCCCACTCTCAACTGCTTCCTTCCTCCGTTTCTCTCCTTTAGAAGGCCCCCCTCCCCCGAACTTCCCCCCACAAATCACCAGCAAATTTCCCACAAGTTAAAAAAAAATTTGCAGATACACATGATTGTTATTCCACATCAATTTGCACCAAAGCAAATAGTGGTTAACTGTGAATTTCTGATTAAATTCATAAGGATTTTAATCACTCTCGATCCTTATGTATTATACATCATTTTTAGCAGGTAGAGATGATTTGGATAAAGAATGAAAGCTCCATCTTTTCTTCCCCAAATGAGCCTTGATTGCCCTGTCATTTCAGGAACTCTTAAGAGGACTCATTCATTATTAAATCCAGGAATCTGGGAGTTCGCTCCCTCTGCTGGCCAAGTTGCTACATTGAAGAAAGTCCCCACGTATGAACACGTGAAGGCAGGCGTTACTATGAGCCAGATCAGAAATCTAAAGAGGCGTGCGGGGCGTGTGTAATCCAAGGTGTCACACACCCGACGTCATCAGAAACCTTGTCTTAATGGGCAAGCGCTCCTCACGCCCCCACTGGTCATCAGCCTGGGGAGTAGGGGACGTGGGTTCCGGGCTCACTCTGCCATTCACCTGAGCAGGCTGTGTGTCTGTGAGCAAGTAACTCAACCTCTCTGAGCACCCACTTCCTTAACAACTTAACTAAAGGGTTCCAGAGAGCACAGCCTCCAGTTCATGGGGCGCCCCTAGCATTCTCTGCCATGACCCCCTCAGGCTGTGGCTTTGCTATCAGCAGTTACAGCGTCTGCACCCCGGAGTCTGTGGGGAACAAGGCGAACGCAAAATGCTCATTTGTAAGAGAGCCAGAGGAGCCCTGGAGGCAGGGCTGATGGTGGGGAATGAAATACGGGCTCGGCAGACACCTCCCACAGAGGGAGGCCTTGTGCAGGGCAGGCGGCTGGCAAAGGCCTCCCGCCTGGCCCGGCCCTACTGTTGCTGATCCCAAGAGACTCAGCCCAAGCTCCGATTCCCACAAACATAGCCATGGGCTAGTGTTATTCCGGTAAGAAATGAAGGCCTTTGGTGGCAGAGTCTTTGCAGTGGACAAATCGGACCTTTGTTCTGTCCAGCTCCTCATTAGAAGAGTCTGTCATCTGTCAGGGGAATTAACGGTGCTGAAGAGCATGAATCACTTCCCTGGATAATTCCCAGAACACCTGAGGGTCAGCAAAGAGAAGAGCTCCTTGGGTTCCCAAACGTCCTGAGCCATCCCACACAGACAGAGCTGCAGGGGGGTGGGGTGATCACTGAGTGCCTCCTCCAGCTGTACATGGGAAGAGGTGTCCCCGCTCACCCCCCCAAGTCCTGCCCCTCAGGCTGCCCCTGCTGCCTTCCTGGAATTCCGGGGTCAGGGCTGGACCACCTCTGGTCTCCTTCCCCACACCCAGCCTCTGACTTAGGCTCTTGCCAAGTCCCTCAGCCACCAAGGCCGGAGCTGTCTGGAGCATTGTCCACCTGCCTTCTGAAGGTGGCCACCAAAAGCCAAGGGCAGCACCTGCACCCACAGGTGACAGGAAAGCCGGAGGCATCACAACCAGCTTCTCATTGCTCCCTTGGCCACCCCTGGGAAAGCCAACAGCCTTCCTTCTACCATGGTCCAGCCTCTGTCCCAAAGGTTCCACGATCCCAAAGGCACTGAGGCACAGAGAAGAAGGTCCATCTGCAAAGAAACTAGGAGGCTGCCAAGCCCACCACCCACAGCTACAACACAGACCCTCCCCGCCCCCCCCCGCCCTCTGCCGCCCCGCAGTGGCTGCCGCCTGCATTGGAGGGATTCCAGAATCTCCCTTTGGAAAAAAAGTCTCACTCACAGTGACTTACTCCCTGCTTGATGCCTCAACCTTTAAGTTAAGGATCCCAAGGTGGTGAAATGTATGAGAATCACCCAGTCATCAGCAGCAAAGCAAGAAAGAAGTCCCGGCTGACCGCGATGGCTACTGAGCTTGGCTCTGCCCTGGGAAGCTGAGCTCCCTGGTGCAGGGACCCCAGGCCCAACACCTAGGACAGCTGTGAAAAGGAAGAGGTTCCCAGGGGTACAACTCCTATCAACTCCTATGTCAAGGAAGCTTCCAGCAACTCTGGGAAGGAAGCCGTCTTCCCCTGTTTTGCACAAGAGGACAGAGGTTCCAAGGGAGCCACAGTGTGTTGGGGATAGTGCTGGGACCCAGAAACAGGTTTGTCTGAATGCAGAGGCCAAGCCCTTCTCCCCATTTGGATGGCACTCCCAGCTGGGATGCCCCTGAGTGCCAGGCATTCTACCTTCCTGCGTGCTTCCACCCACAACGTGGACACCCATATCTGCCCACCACACCTCCTCAACCCCCGGGCCACTCCAGACCACATCCTGAAAACTGCCTGTGGGGCCCTCTGGTCCTAGAGACGAGGTGCCCTGCTCCAGAGTTCCCGCACTCCTACCCACACCCTCGTCCTCTCCCGTTGTCCTCCACACCCCGAAAAGTCCTTCACCTCTAGAATTTCGGCAATGTCCAAGCTCCCAGCAGGCCCCACCCCGGCCACTCTCAGGAACAGCCGCCCAGACAGACACCTGGACGCAGCCCGCTTCCTTTCTCCTCCTCCTGGGAGCATCCTCTCCACCATCTGCGGCTCACACTCAGCCGGGCAGGTGTCTGTGGGCGAGGCGAAGGTAGTAAAGAATGAGACCAGACAGGCTGCGGGGGCATTTTCCGCACCATTACCCTTCGTCACTCCATCGAGCAGGAGCCTTCCCGACGCTCCTGCTTTTCTGGAGCTGGCTGCAGTAGCGTTTTGTGGAGGCCGACTGCGGAACAGCAAACGGAAATTGCTGTGTGGATGCTAAGCCCTAATTTGAGACTGCCCCCTGCGGGGACTGGCAGGACCGGCCATAGAGGCGGTGGCTGTGGAGGTCGCCGGGTGACTGTGGGGATGTTGGCTGGTGTGATGGATGGGCGCCAGGGTCTCGTGCATAATGGACAGGCCTCTGAACTGGAACAGGGGTGGCCCGGGTGCAGGGGAGTGCTGATTGAACAGACTCGCCTTTCATTCTCACCCCCTCCTAATGAGACTACGCCTCACCATCAGCAAGGATGTCACCCTAGATGCGGCCCAGGATCAACATTTGTTATCCAAACAGGCTAATTAAGTGCAGGTGTCCCTGCCATTTCAGGACGTGCAGGTAACAATATCATCTGCCTCCGAACAGGCAGACGGCCCCACCATCACCATGGCAACTAGGCTGCTGGGGATGGGCTCAGACCACACAAGCATGTCTCTCACCACACAGAGTGGCAGTCTCCAGCGTCACTGGGGCCCTGGGATCAGTCCTGCTTCCACCAGCCTTTGGGCAGCTCCCACATGCGCCCCGCACATCCCAGTCACCCCTGACATCTGCTTTGTTCTCCATCAAGCTTCTTAAAAGACCAGTCCGTTGTCACCATCCCCGCTCACTCCTCAACCCACCACCATCTGTTTGCTACCTTCCAACTCCTTAGAAACTGCTCTCAAGGAGTTTTTCTTTGACATCCATTTTGCCAGCAAACACTTTGGTTCACTTGCTCTCCCTTTATGCCACGTTCAAGATGGTTAAATTCCACTATTTCGAAAAATTCTCTCTTCCCTTAGCTTCCGTAGCCCTGGCCTCCTCATACCCCACCAACACTTTTTTCTGTGTCTCCTTGAGTTTCCATCCCAGGCCTGCGGCCCCTTTCTCTCCCCTTGCCCTCCTTGGGCACCATCTCATGGCTTGAAAAATCACACCCAAACCAGTGACTGCCCCACCCCATCCCCAGCCCAGGGCTCTCCCCCGAGGCTCAGGTGCCTGCATCCTTGGGGAACCTCCCGTACAGTGCTGCAAAGCCCGCCAAACTCTCCTCCCTCACTACCCACCACCCAAACTGCCACTGCTCCTGCATTTGCAAAAGGTTGGTTTTATTTAAAATAACCACTCTTCATAAGAGGGCTTTGGATTCACTCTGGTAAAATGAACCCTGAATATCACCAAACTCTCTAAGCCTCATCCAAGTGCGGTAGGATATTTCCTGGCATAGATATAGATATTCCTATGAGGTCTCTTCTTCCAGAATCTCAGCAGAGGGCTTTCTTCAGCGGCATGGAGCCCAAAGGCAGTTTCTCAGAGCTAAGTAGATGAAGAATTATCATTTACCATAATGGAAACCGATGGGAGATTTTTAGACAGTCATTTTGAGCTCTGTTGGCAAATTGCTAGTTTCCTCCAAATAGCAAAGCCCCCAGCTTTTCTGTCTCTTAAAAACCTTGCTCTTCAGTAGAGCAGACCTGGCATTGTTTCCTACCAGCACTTATATTGCAGAATAAGACACCGATTATCCCTTAGTAAGCACTTTGTCAGACAGACACATTATGCCATGCAATCCTCACAGCATCCCTGTCAGCTAGGCTCTATAATTATCCCCATTTCTCAGATGTAGGGACTAAGGCTCAGAGAAATTGAGCAATCTGCTCAAGGTCACACAGCTGTTAAGAGCAGAGCCAAGACTGCGATCAAGTATGTCTGAATCAAAATCTATGCATTTAACTATTTGCCATACCATCTGCCTATTAGTATGGAGTTTCTTCCCTGGGTTTTGTTTTGTTTTGTTTTGTTTTGTTTTTTTGGTGGGGAGGGGAGGGAGTTTGCACATAACCTGGCCCCCAGGTTAAGTTCAACATCAAAGTAAAGGCCCAACAAACACCACTCCCTGGCCCAGGACAGCCCAGAGGCTGAGGCTGAGAGATGGCAGGTTTCTGCAAAGACCTGGGGTGGGGATTAAGGAACAGCCTTTTCATGAGCAAGTCTTCATCCTTATTGTCAGAGCTGTCCATTTCTAGGATTCCAGGAAGTCTCATTCCATTATCCCTCTCCTGTGCTTCCCCCTCTTTTAAGCTCCTCTGTTCTCCTGGGTGGAGTCATACAGGGCCATTGCTTCCTCCTGGTGGAGCTGAAGCAGGCTCCGGATTCCTGTGGGTGCAGGCGGAAATGATAGGAAGATGCCTGGTGGTCTGGCCTCAGGCCCAGCCTCTGGGATTTATTTTGCTGTAAAAATTCCATCTCTTTCTCTGCTGTGAATTACATTATAAAAAGTTTCCTCTAAACTGAATCCAACAACATAGAAAAAGGATTATACACCATGACCAAGTGGGATTTACCCTGGGTTTAACATCCAAAAATCAATTAATGTAATACACTACTATGTCATTAGAAGAAAAGACAAAAACCATCTCATCTCAATGCATGCAGAAAAAGCATTTGACAAAAATCCAGCACCCCTTCATAATAAAAGACTCAACAACATAGGAAGAGAAAGGAACTTCCTCCACCTGATAAAGGGCAACTACAAAAAATCCACAGCTAACAAACAACAAAAGACTGTATGCTTTTCCCTTAACATCACCTCTTCTCCCCAGTATTATATTGGAGGGTCTCACCTGGGCAATTAGGGTAAAAGTGAAATAAAAGGCATCCACATTGGGGAAAAAAAAGGTAAAACTATCTCTATTTGCAGATGGCATGATCTTATATATAGAAAATCCTACAGAATCCACTAAAAAAGCATTAGAACTAATAAACAAGTCCAGCAAGGTTGCAAGATACAAGATCAACACACAAAAAGCAACTTACTTCTATACACTTGCAATGAAAAATCAAAAATTAAAATTAAGGAACAACCATTTATAATAACGTCAAAAAATAAAATATTTAGGAATAAATTTAACAAAGGAAATATAAGATTTCGACTCTGAAAGCTACAAAAACGTTGAAAAAAGCTAAAGAAGACCTAGATAAATGGAAAGATACATCAAGTTCATGGATTTAAAAACTTAATATTGTTAAGATGGCAAGAATTCCCAAACTGACCTGCAGATTCAGTGAAACTCCCATCAAAATGCCATCTGACATACTGGCAGACATTGACAAGCTGATCCTAAAATCCATATGGAAATTCAAGGGACCTTCAATAGCCAGATCAATCCTGAAAAAGAAGAACAGAGTTAGAGTACTTACACTCCCCAGTGTCAAAACTTACCACAAAGCTGCTGCAATCAGGACAGTGTGGGGCTGGCATAAGAAAAGACATATAGAGCAACGGGATAGAATTGAGAGTACAGAAATAAACCCTCCCTTACGTTTTCAATCAACTGACTTTTTGACAAAGGTGCCAAGACAATTCAATGGAGGAAGTATAGTATTTTCAAAAAATGGTGCTGGAACAATTGGATAGCCCCCTGCAAAAGAATAAATTTGGACCCTTAACTCACACAGTATTCAAAAATCAACCCCCAATGCATCAAAGACCTACAAGAAAGAGCTAAAACTCTAAAATCCTTAGAAGAAGGTAGAAGCATAAATCATTGTGACCTTAAATAAAGCAATGATGCCTTAGATATGACACCAAAAGCATAAAACAAAAGAAAAAATAAGTTGCACCTCATCAAAACTAAAGACTTTTTGCTGTAAAGGGCATCATCAAGAAAGTGGAAAGATGACCCACAGCATGGAAGTAAATATTTGCAAATCATAGATCCAATAAGGGACTTGTGCCTAGAACATATAAAGAACTCTTACAACTCAATAATAAAAAGAAAAATGACCCAATTTAAAAAGTGGGCAAAGGATCTGAATATGCATTTTTCCAAAGAAGATAACAAATGGCCGATAAACACATGAAAACATGCTGAACATCATGAGCCATCAGAACGACACAAATCAAAACCCCAATGAGATACCCCTTCACATCCACTAAGGTAGTTAAATTTAAAAAAAAAAGGGGGGGGAAGAAAGAGAAAAGAAAAACCCATAATAACAAGTGTTCACAGGAGGTAGGGAGACGTGAACCTCAGCCACTTTGGAAAGAAGTCTGACATTTCCTCAAAAGGTTAAATATAAAGTAACTCTTTGATCCAAAGCGACTCAATTCTTGTATGTGTGCCCAAGAGAAATGTTCACGGCAGCACTATTCACAATAGCCAAAAAGTAGAAACGACACAGATACCCATCAACTGATGACTGGATGCCAAAAATGTGGCCTATCTGGACAATGGCTATCATGCAGCAAGTAAAGTGAAGTATGAATGCACAACATGGGTGAACCCCGAAAATGTTCTGCGAAATGAAAGAAGCCACCAACACATACAGGCTCACATGCATGCCACATATTGGATGATCCTATTTCTATGGAATATCCAGAATATACAAATCTGTAGAGTTAGAAAGTGGATAACTGGTTGCCTAAGTCTGGAGGAAAGGGTTAGGGTGGAAACATTCAGTGACTGCTACTGGGCAGTCTTTTGGGGGTGATGAAAATGTTCTAAAATAGACTATGGCAATGTTTGCACAACTGTGTGAATATACTAAAAGCCACTCAATTATACAGTTTAAATAGATGAATTGTATAGCATGTGAATTCTACCTCAATAAAGCTGATATGGATACATCATAATAATATATATCTAATAATAAAATATGACATAACACAATATAATAATAATAAATATATATTTTAAGTCTCCTTTGCAGCCCTCAAGTGAGATAGGCCCTTACCCAGGAAGGGGGCTGGGGGGCACGCAAGCCCCCGGCACATCCCCTCTGGGAAGGGGGGACCCCAGCAGAGCAGAGGGAGGAGCGCAAGTCTGGGAGTCCGGGTCATGCTCGTCAACTCTGGGACTCGGGACATCACTCCACCTCTCTGGGCCCCAGGTTCTCATCTCTGAGTGAGGGGAGGACTGTCCCCTCCCAGGGAGGTTCTGAGGACTCAGTGGGGGAGTCCATGTCGTGGAGAGAAGTACCTGGAACCCAGTAAGCCCCCACCAGCTGCTACTTACTAGGATTATTCAGCTGGAAGATGCATAATCAGCCTGAACAAAAGAAGTGGCAAGTGCAGGGTCGACATTGGAGAGGACCAGCTTCCTGCCTTATCCTTGGATAGCAACGGAAGCCCCTGGCCTCGTGCCTTGTTGGGTCCAGAGCTCCCCATGTTTCTGCAGCTTGCCATCACTCTTTCCTCCTAATGGCCGTGCGGCCTCCGGGCACCTGCCCTTTCCTACCCAGCCTCCCTCCTGCACCTTGTCAATGCAGACGTGGAACTGGGCCTCCTTGCTGGTCAAAAGAAAGGAAAAAGAAGAATGCCAACCACTGCTGCGGACATGCACGGCCAACAGCCTCACGGTGCAGAGCGGTCACCCCTGGGCTGTGCAGCTCCCCCGGGGCGCCCCTGCCCTCCAGGGTGCTCGATCATACCTGACTCCCCTTCCACTGTGCAGAGAAGTTGGTATGCCCAGCTCTGACTCCCAGCTCTGCTGGGCCCACTAAGGGCCTTCTGCAGAACAGGGTATCATAGCACATGAGTATCCCTGTCCCAGGGGCCCTGCAAACCATCCCCAGCACTGTCACCCCACCCACCAGCTGTGGCTCCAATCCCCTGCTGCTCACTGTTATTCCTGAGCGTTGGGTTTATGAAACACCTGCTCTCCCCCAGGTGTAACGGGCCCTGCCTGCCTGCAGGGTGTCTCTGGGCTGGGCTGGGCTGTGCAGGGACCCATGGGGACACCAGGGCCAGGCAACAGGGGCCGGTCTCTGCAGGATGTTCCAGTGAGCTCAGGCCCGCTCTGGTCCAGGAAAGCCATGCACTGGCTTCTTTCAGTCCTGCTCAACATTCAGATTCTAATTGGCTCAATCACTCCTGAGCCAAGTGGGAGCAAAAACAGCCGAGACCCTCGGGGCTCCTCTGCGGAGGCTCTCTCCATCACCCCAACCATCCTCCTCCCCACACTTCCTCCTCACCAGGCTGTGCCAGTGGAGGCTAATTGAAAGCTGGTGCATTGCCATGGCAATGTAGCCAAATCTGACCCCCATGGGCCGGAAGTCATCTTCCCTGGGGTACCCCGCATCTTGCTCCTCTCCCTCATTGCTCATCTCCCTCAAATAATACAGGTTCAAACTCTTTCCAAACTGCTTCAGAGAGAGAAGCGTCACGCTCTTTTGTAACCAGGTGCTTTTCAGACACGAGAACCAGACCCTCGGAGGCTCGCTGTCAGGGCCGTCGGCGAAGGCAGTCTTGGGTTCACCCTCAGAACAGTTCAGAGGAATTGGGATCACCACCAGCGAGGCCCCACTCCAGCCAGCTTCCTTCTGCTTGGAAGCCCACCCTGCTTCCCATTCTGAGGGTTGAGGTGTTAGAAAGATCAGTCAGGTGCTTCCTTCCTTCCTTCCTTCCCCCTTTCCAAATCCGAATGCCAGAGGTAGAGGAAAGGAAGACCATGCAATTCAAACCACCCAGACCAGGATGAACTCTGAGAATCGTGTTTATCTGAGCTTTGAGGTTCACTCTAATACATGCATGCCGCGGTGCCTTCTAAGAAGTATTCTTCCATCCATAATTCTTTTTTCTGTTCATGGGCTCATTTTCCCCCTCTCCCTCTTTCTCCCAGATTGAGCCTAAACGCCTCAAAAAACAGCTTCCCAAAATCCTGAGACTCCTGAAACCGGACGACAGGATTCTGATTGTGGGAACAACACAGCGCCCTTTCGATGCTGAACTTCAATCTTTTTGCAGAGTTTACCAAAAAATTATTTTGGTTCCCAGACCAGACTATGCTTCCAGATTGGGCAAGTACCCCTGGCCCCTTCCCGTGTGTGGTGACGGAGGGTGGGCCGGGTGGCGTCGGCTTGCAGGCATGTGGCGCTGGGGCAGGGACCCCACCAGAAGGTGGTGGAGGTAGAGCCCATGCACTGGAGGAGGCACCAGACGTGGGCAGAGCCTGGGCCGTAAATACAAACGACCAGGTTGTAAGAGCAAAACATGCCTGTCTGTTCTGTTGTTAACCTCGTTCGTGTACCCAGGACCAAAGGAAACTGGACAGGGATTATTATTTTGGGCCCTGAAGGTGACCAAAGTCGTTGCGGGTGCTAATTTTTCTTCCGACAGGTGGATTAGGATGAGTTGTCTTGGACCCACAGTGACGGTGCCTCTCTCAGAGAACATCATTCTTTCCACAGGTTGACTTTTTTTTAGTTTTCCAGTCTCAAAGTATTAGTCCAGGAGCATGTTGACTTACTTAAAATAACCATGAAAGATAACAAGAGCTCTTTTTTTGGTTTTTTCCTCTTGACCAGACAAATTCAAAATCTCCTTCTTTTGAAACATATTTTTAAGTGGGACTAACACTAAAAATGTGATTCTGGAGGCAGTGCAATGAAACTGTAAAGAGCCATGAGATACTAGCCCTGAGGAGACGTGGTTCTGAATCCCAGTTCTGCCACAGGATGGCTGGACGACCTTGACAGCTCAGTGGACCTCCTGAGTCCTCTACTGTTTCCTCGGTAAAGAGGACTGTTTAGTCCCCAGGGCTGTCGCTGACCCTTATGTGAGGTGGGCAGCAGAACACCCAGCACCATACCAGCCCCTGGGAGAGCCCGGGTGGTGCTGGGCAGGGAGGAAGCCAAGATGGTGGCCACGGTTATGGAAAAGGAGTACGTGACCCGGCAGTGAGTGGCCATGGTGGTGCGGTGGTGCTTTCTATTATCTGCTGCCGTGGAACACACCACCCCAGTAGCTTAAAACAAGAAATTATTCCATCTCATGATTCAGAGGGTTCACGGGCTCAGCCAGCAAGTATCTCTGGATGTTGCAGTCGGGTGTCCGTTTGGGCTTCATCTGAAGACTCGACAGAGCTGGACATACATGGTCATTCACTCCCGTGACTGGAGTTGATGCTGGGAGCTCAGCTGAGGCTGCCAACCAGGTAGCCTACACCTGGCCTTTCCATGGGTCCCACGAGAGAGCATCCTGAGAGCAAACGTTTCAGGAGGTTCAGGCAGAAGCTGGGAAGATTCTCGCGACCCAGCCTCCGAAGTCGCACAAAGTCCCTTTCA
>NC_138371.1:3873775-3888307 GCF_054177405.1 Leptonychotes weddellii
ATCCTTCTTCAGTCACAATAGCACCCCCAAAACAGAGCGACTCTGTGACCCTTTCTGGTTGGTTTTAAGTTTCTGGCCCATGTTATCTGCTAGAGAACAACCAGCCACTCCATTAGCAGTGCGAGCTCATTTCTGTCTTGATGAACTGTGATCGTGGCTTCACAAATCCATGTCATACACGAAGTACCGGAGGACGTTGGTTCGATTATTTCTCCATCGTTCTAGTGGCTTCTCCATCTCCTGGAGCCTCCAGGCCCTCCACTGGGTCCTTTGCATTCAGCAAGCACCAAAGGAAAAGAGAGACGACAGTAGAGAGTATCTCACAGGAGATTTTAGGGATAAGACCCAGAAGGGCCGGCTGTTGTCTCATTCATGTTGCATTGGCCAGAATGACTCCCACGGCCTCACTGAAGTTCAAGGGCGTAGGGCTGTGCAGTCCCACCAAGGAAAGGTTTGGCACGGAGCTTGGTGGGTGCCAGCAGTCTGCGCCCACTGGGAGTCCACACAGAGCATCCCCACTCCTGGCTTTCCCGCTCTCATTTCTGTTAGTCAGATTTCTTCTCACGATCCCAGGGTTTGGTTTGGTTTGGGTTTTTTTTGTTGTAGATATGTATTTTAAGCTATCTTAATGGAATAAGGTAGGGTGTTATTTTCAGGGACCAGAGCATTATTCTTGACTTTGGATTGAATAGTTTCTATTGTTTGACAAAACCATAAGCCCTTTAAAAATGAAGTTATTGATGTATAACAAGGACAGTTGTGTTGTTTTGATAAAATGCCAGGCATCTCTAAGGACACAGATCACATTACAGATTCCAACCTGAGTCTCCCCGTGGCAGCATCATAGGGGAGGAAGGAGAAAGCATCCCCTCACCTGTGGGCAGATGATAAACCTGCATGCAGGAGTTCTCTTGGGCCCAGGGCGCTGTCCACTAAACCTCATGCTTCTCACATATTTCTTCCATGGTGGGTGATTTGTTTAGGTCGCCATTCCCGCTGACATCATAAATGCTGTCCAGCATTTCCTCCAGTGACCTTGAAGTTTTCATAGCCACAGTGGCTGGGACATCTATCTTAAAAAAAAGACTGTTCCTGTCTTTGCAGTGATCAAAAATAGTCTCTTCCAGCCCATAAAGCATGGGCTGCAAATCCATAACCTGGGCCTCTGCTTGGCCATCTATCTACCAGCTGTGGAGCGTGGAAGGTGTTGGGGAACATTCACCATCGGGCTTCTCAAATCCCTCCAGGCAGGGTGGAGGAGTAACAGCACTGAGAAGGGGAGGGTGGGTCAGCCTGAGGAAGCACGATCCTTAAGATTTACCATATAGAATTCAGTATCTACCTTCTTTCCCCAAATCAAGCTGTTTCCTTCAAAATGTCTGCAAAGAAAATCCACCCGCAAGGTTGATTAATGCCTCATCTAGTCTCCAGAAATCCCTCTGGGCCTCCTCTTCCCACATTCCTAATGCTTCCTGCTCTCGCCTCTCTTCTCGGGGGTCTGTTTCGCTAATAGCCCAATTCATCATAGGCCCCCACCCCAGACCCAGTGTCTGGTCGGATGAGTTCAGTCCACGTCTTCCGATTCTTCTGGAATTCTAGTCTTCAGAGGCCAGAAGCTCATCCAAATCATATTATCATTTCCTGGGCTTTTGTAAAATCACAAACAACAAATGAATTTTAAGAGACTACGTCATCTCCAGAACACAGTTGGAAGCCAGGACAGAATCCATTTGGAATGTCAAAAGCAGAGAAGGAGATCCAAAGACCAGATTCTTTTCGGTCTAAAGAAGGGAAAGAGAAGGCAGAGTAGGCCGAAGAAGTGAGGAGCCTTTGCATCCAAGAGAAGGAAGGTAAAACACAGCACTCAGTCTGGAGAGCACCTCAGCTGCCTTCACCATGTTCCATTCGCTGATCCAGTCCTCCCCACACACCCACAGCCAGCCCTTATGTCTCTTGTGCTCTCGTCCTCTCCACCTGCGCTGCTGGGCCAAAGACTCAGAGGCCGTGGCTCCAGAGCTCACTGTGGGGTTCCCACCTCCATGAGCCCTCCAGGCTGTGACTCACTCTGCACCTGACACCCTTCCTAGCCCCACCACGGGTGGCTTTGCAGAAGCAGTAGAAGCTATTCTTTTAAAGGCAAGTCTAGTTCATCAATATGAGAAGTCAAAGTGATTCTCTTTCCCATTCTGGACCTTGAGAAGACTGTGGGCAAGTGGCGAAGTCCCACTGTAGCTGTGACTGCTTTCACCGTTTCCCTTATGGTGCCTCCATTAACAAATGGTGAGCTTTGGGGGAAAATCAATGATGTGTGTATTTTGAGGATCTTTGGCCAAAACTCTACGTAAGTATTAAGTACCATACATTTTAAAGTGTCAATAGTGTGTTCCCAGGTACCTGCTAGACCAGAGTAATTATAGTTTTTTGCTCTGTTTCTAAAGAATCTTTACTTATAGAGAGACCTCTCGTGTTGGGAGGCTGGACGGCCGTGACCGTCATAGCTTAGCAGGGAGGCAGGGATGGGAGCCCTGGCCCTCCCCATTTGCTTACCCACTGGTCCACTCCATGCCGTGGGTAGGAAGTGTGCCTGGGATGCACAAGGCTGAAGCTGTCTTGAGTTTCCAGCCTGGGATATCTACTGGGTCCTCAGCTGGAGGAACTGTGCCCTGTGCTTCAGCATAAAGCATTCTCCCTTCACAGCTTCCAGAGTCACCATCCAGATCTGTTCAGGCTTTTTTTCAATGTTATAAATCTGGGCAGGGGCACGCTAGATCCCAAGGGATGATGCTGCCTGGTCATTGTTCTTATTTTTCCCATGGGTTATATTTTCTGATTTCTAAGTCTTCCCCAGTTATACCCAGGTAAGGGTAATCTGTTTTACAGAAATATTCTTTGGTATATTTTGTATTTATGCTTTAATGAGCATTAGGAAACTTCGGTACAAAATGGAATGACTAATGATAATTACAAGAACAACAGTAACACCACTACAAGAAAATAAACTGCCCACCATAAGCTAGATCAGCGCTCTTCCAAGCACTTCCTCTACATTCTTGTATTTATTTCTCACAGCAGCCTTCTCACACAGAAGTAAATCTTTCTACTTGCATTTTATAAGTAAGCCTAAGATGGATTCGAGCTCAAACAGTGCCACCAAGGAAGTAGCCGAGTAGATCTAGGGGATTAGATGTTGCTTTAGGTCAGTTTGGTGGCCCACGTGTCCCTTGATACCCAACCTTACACAGCTGGAAGACACAGTATGGCCCCACGGTAATATGCACCCCTCCCAGCAACTCCGCTCACCACAAGGCCAAGGACCACCACCCCCCCCATCACCACCAAAGTCGATGGTGGAGGTGGATTGTTAAAATGACTCATGACCCAAAATCCCACTCTATGATGTGGCTCATAGATATACGGCAGGTCATTCTATTCCTGGGCAATAATTAGACCTTTTCATTTTATCAAGTATTTGTGGATCAATGTATTTGGATGAGCTAGTCATTTAACAGACCTGACAGTGTTCAGATTATATAATAATGGTCATTTTAAAAAAAAAACTGTTTCAAGTATTCCTTGAAGAAGGTCAAAATGGTTGGGAGACATTTGACTAGATCCTCCCAGCACTCCAGCCCTGAGAATGGCTCGGAGACAGGTGGCCTTGGCAAAGTCTCACCTTTCTCACTGTCTGGATACAACGAAACAAGCCATGGTGAATCTCATGTACTTCCCTCTCTTTGTGGAATGGGTGTAATTCCTTGAGTGTAATATTATTTCAAATGCTGTGTGGGAGTCCATTCTATCTCTTAAGTTCAGTAATTCCATAATTCATTTTCACGATATCCGTGTGTTCTAAGAGAAATCTCTCTGTTACCCCAGGTCCCAGTAACCTGAAGAACCACCAGGGATCCACCCACGGGATTTCAGTCAACCTCTGCCTGTTTACAATTGTTGGGGATGGAGAATAAGGGTCAAACTGCACCCAAAGGGAACTGAGCCCGCTGGTGATGAATGGAAATTGGAATCTGCATTCCAATTCCACATATAAAAATAATGCACAAAAACTTTATAATTAAAAAAAAGTCAGGGGCGCCTGGGTGGCTCAGATGGTTAAGCGTCTGCCTTCGGCTCAGGTCATGATCCCAGGGTCCTGGGATCGAGTCCCGCATCGGGCTCCCTACTAGGCGGGGAGCCTGCTTCTCTCCCTCTGCCTCTGCCTCTCTCTCTCTGTCTCTGACTTTCATGAATAAATTAAAAAAAAAAAGTCAAACTCGTACTCATACAAACACTTTGGAAAATATAATATTCTGATGAGCAGAGATCTTATATGTACCTTATCTGAATTTCCAATTTTGAAAGATTTTGAACATCTTTGAAGATGAAACTATACTGAACATGTTCCTTTTTTTCTTGTTTTGTGGGTCTAGGACCTCAGGGCCATTGACATGTATGTCTTATGGTTGAAAATCACTCAGAGGAAAAAAAGCATTTAGTTACATGGCTTCCTGCTCATTTGAATTGCAATTAAGATGGAGTGTTCCTCCCTGTACATTCCTTTCTTGATGACATGCAACTTTGTACCAAGACTAGATAATATTGCTTTCTCTGTGGTGACCTTTGTTCTCTGTGTCTTTTCCACCATCTTGGATACCACAGTTTTGTGGAGACAGATCATTCAACGCAATGGAGGCATCATTACCAATGCCTTGAATATAAGTTCCCTGGCAAAGGTCACCGATGGCTTCACCCAGGGACACATAGTCGAGGTGGTTCAAGGTGTGCTCACAGACCGCAGAATACGGCAGCAAACTTACAAACCGCTCACAGCTGCGGAGTTTGTTACAATGTTAACCAGCATGAGTCCGGTGTACCAGGAGGAAGAAGACAGCTTTAAGGTAAACGGAACGCCTATGTGGCTGGGTCTTAGGCGCAAACACTTGTCACATGACCTCCTCCCTCTGGTTCCTGAGTTTCGTGAATTTGTTATATACAATGAAATTGGGAAACTTGAAATTTTTAGATCACAAATTCGTTCCAGCCTTGCCAGTAAAGCATGTGCCTTCCAAAATTTAGGAAAAATTGTGATCTGTGACCTTATAAATTAACAGCCAAATTACAGAATTAAATAGAAGCTTTGAAACCACTGGATCCAAGCACACACACACACACACATGCATACACATACACACAATATGTACGTGTACACGTGCCTTCCCCTTGGTTCTCACTGGTTTTTACTTCATAGTTCATGTAACGGAACAAGCCCTGCGTGCATAAGGAAAACCAAATAGTGCATTTCAAGCCCATGATAGTTTTGTCCCAGATTCGCTGTGGCGTGCTTCATTTCTCAGTGCATTTGCAATAGGAAATCACGAGAACTCACCAAAGTGTAATTTTCTAATTTTGCATTATATTCTGTGATGTTCATGGAATTTTTTAGATCTAGAGGAAACTGAGAACCAGCTCTTCCAAATCCCTCTCTTATAGGAGGAAAAGAAGTTGCAGAAAGCGATGTGTCTTATCCAAGCAAATCAACATGAAAGCCTAGATGCCCAGGCCAGCAGGCATGTCTCACACTCCTTTTAATCAAAATGAATACGGTTGTGTTCACTTTCTAGACCTGGAGGCAGTTTCCTTGGCCAACTGGGAAAAGAAGGGAGAAAAATTATATCCATGCAATTATACCCACCACAACATTGGCCATGCAATCATCAGAAAAAGAATCAGAATTCTCGTCTAAGCCTTGTGTGTCTGGAAGCCTGCTTACGATTAGGAAAATTTCCCTCTGCAATGTATCACTTTTCCACCAACTCTAAAAACCGTATTTCCCTCCTGATTTGCTACTAATGTTTCAGTACAAGGTGGAAAAGAGTCACAATACTGATTCCCCCCCAAAATCAGCATAGGGATTGGCAAACTTTTCCATAAATGGCCAGAGAGCAAATATTTTAACCTTTGAGAGTTCCGCAGTCTCTGTCACAACCATTCAATCTTGTGTCATAGTACAAAAACATTCATACACAGTATGTAAATGAATGGGCATGGCTGTGTTCTAATAAAACTTTAGTGCAAAAACAGTCAGCAAGCCAGATTTGAACCATCAGCTATAGTTTTGATGACAGGGGTCTAGCAAAACTGCAAAGAAATATTTCCAACTCCAAGCTGGAGTTTTTGTCAAGGATTTGAATTAATGTTCTTGTTAATTGTTTAAACCTTGTTAGAATTAATTGCAAATATTTATCCTCTTCATGTGATAGATCCTATCCTCTTCTGAAATTCCCAGGTTTTTTTTTCCTTTGTAAAATAATCATTTTCCTTCTTATTCTGAGGAGCTAGGTTTAGGGTATTAAAATCTATGCTTTCTCTTAGCTGGGTTTTTAACTTTCCGAAGTGATTTGTTTTTCTGTTATAGGTACTGGAGGTCCAGTAACTACAACTGATCACACTATTCAAGAGAAGGAAATCTTACCATTGTATAACCTGAGATAAGAACACATATGCTTCTCACTTCCATTCTTGGCATATTTGATCATTTTATTCTTTTTTTTTTTTGAGCAAACTAAATCATTTTTCCACCATCACTACTAGCCCCCTTCCCCATCAATTTCTGCTTCTTATCGTAGCTCAAGACCTTGGCACAGCACTCGGCCCCAACTAGATATTCAATAAACATTTTTAGTGGCAAATTTATTGAGCAGATGGATAGGTGGGCTGCCACTTCACACCAGTGAATAATGTGATATTGTCGCTGTAGTTGCCTGGGATCATGCCAATCATTTCTGCCCTGAGAAATTGGACCTAACCGTGCTTCTGACAGTGTATCAGACTAGGATCTTGCAGAGTCTCCAAACACATCATATCTTGCTCTGTGGACATAATGGAGAAAATATTTAAGGATAAAGATGGTAATAATCATAATAATGTTAGTTGATACTTACTACGTATGTGCCAGGCGCTGTTACAACTCATTTAGACCTCATAATTTCCCTATTTTACAAATGGAAATTGAGTCATAGACAGGTATGGTAGGCAGAATAATGGCCCTCCAACGATGTCTACATCCCAGTCCCTAGAACCTTTAAATATGTTAGGTCACATGGCAAGAGGAGTTAAGGTTGCAGATGGAGTAAGGTTGTTAATCCACTGAACCTAAAACAGATAATCCTTACTTATACTGGTGAGTCCAACATAATCATAAAAAGTAGAAAAGGGAATCAGAAGAGAGAACCAGAAAGTTAGCAGCGTGGGAAGGATCCATTGGTACTCCAAGTAGCCCCGTGTTGCTAGCTTGAAGATGAAGGAGGGGCCACAAGCCAGGAGAGCAGGTAGTCTCAGGAAAGTGCAAAAGATGAAGAAATAGATTCTCCCCTGGAGTTCCAGAAAGGATTACATCCTGCAGACACCTAGATTTTAGCCCAGTGAGATCCATTTTGGACTTTCGACCTTCAGGACCGAAAGATAATAAATGTTCTGTTTTACATCACCAAGTTTGTGGTAATTTGTTGCAACAGGAAAAAAAAAAAAAGGAGGCAAAGTGACTTGCTCCTAGTTACACAGCTAAAAAGGAGCAGAGCTGAAATTCAAACCACAGTCCAAAGACAATTTTATTACCCACATTCTATACCAGGTCTCAATAAATTAGGAGTTCATCACCTTACATTTAAAACAGAGCCAAAGCAAAAAGAAAGATGAGAATAATCCCCAAGTGCCAGAAACAAAGATAAATCTCAAACAGGGACAACCATGTGCTTGACATGCAGCATAGAGAAAATTCAAGGCTAGGAAACAAAAAAGAAACCAGGGCCATGGAGGATAAAGTGGCAATACCTGCTGCTTCTGTGACCAGATCTGTGGTATGTCGACATCACCAAGGAGCATTGACTTCAAAGCATCACTACAAGATGTGTTTCTGCATCTGGCTTCCAAGGATTGTGTAGAAGCAGTACTGTGGGGGAGGGAGAAATCATGAGAGAGATGGAGACCACAACAGAGCCTCCTACTCAGAATGAACCTGAAAATAAAAATTCCAAGACATTTTAGGAAATCTAGTGCTAAGTACAACCTTACAAAGATGTTTCAATTAATATAATTCAGATGTTCAAAAAAATAAATGAAGGCATCATTTCCAATAGAGATGTACACTAAGTTTTGAAACAAAGACAGGCAGAAATGGAATAAGAAGAGATAATTATGGGAAAAGGCACAAAAAGAAAGCTTGGAAATTAAAAATACAATAATTTGAAATGGCAAAAATAAAAGAGGTGTGAACTCTAGACTAGACATGGTCAAAGAGCAAATTTATGGACTGGAGGATACTCCCTCCGGAAGCAGCACAGAAAACCAAAAAGGTAAAATCTATAAACTGCAATTAAGAATCTTTGAAGACATTGACACATAACTTATAGAGGCTCTAA
Organism: Leptonychotes weddellii; assembly: GCF_054177405.1. Lineage (NCBI taxonomy): Eukaryota > Metazoa > Chordata > Mammalia > Carnivora > Phocidae > Leptonychotes > Leptonychotes weddellii. The sequence continues at coordinate 3,882,187 of NC_138371.1, forward strand.
AAGAAAAGAATAGAAGAAATATTAGAGGAACAATTATTTGAAGAAAGATTTGCTGAAAATATTCTTGAATTAAAGACATGAGTTCTTAGATTAAAAATGACCTCCAAGTGATCAGCAGAACAAATTAAAAAAATCCACACACACATACATTATTGTGAGCCTAGGACTAAGATAACAAACTAGTCTTCAAAGATGCCAGATTGCCTACAAAGAAACAACAATGGGGAGGTCCAACAGCTCTTTGATAGCAATCTATTCCAGAAGACAGTGTGATCATTTCTGCAAAGTGCTGAGGAACCGTAACTGTGTACCTACATTTATCCCCAACTAAATTACTACCCAAGAGACAGGAAACAATAAAGACATTTAAGACTTAAAAAGACTGAGCTAGCCTCTCACTCAGAGCAATTTAGAAATATCCAGTAAAATTAAAGATGCTCATGCCCTACCCGCCCCCCAGGAATTCTATTTCTATGTCTATGCCTTAGAGAAGTTTTCTCATAAGTATACAAGGAGATATGTACAAATTCCTAATGACAAGTTGGAAATGGCCCATATGTCCATTAATAGGAGAATTGATAAACAACTTGTAGTGTAGTCATTCAGTGAAATATTATTACTACTATAAAGTTTATAAATGAAAATGTTTCTCAGCTTTCAAATGAAAAGTGAAAGTTGAGAAAAATGCATTCACGGGGCCAGTTGGAACCCTGAGGTGCTTGGTTGGTATGTTGGCTCTGGTATTTCTGCCATGTCTTCAATAGTTCCCCTCCGAGTGTTTGTGTGGCCACCCATGGCTCCCACGTGGCCACCGGTCCAGCTTCTGGTGGCCATGTGTGAACCACAGAGGATCGTTCACATTACCAAGCCCACGCCCTCAGGATAGAGTAAGATCCCCAAAAAGATAGGTGACTAGTTGATGGGAAGAGCTGCTGGTTAGATCTGGTCTGTGATTCTCTGAAACTGTTAACTCCTTGAGGTAGAAATTTCAAGTTGTGTCAAAATACAGGTTGGAAAATCCCCTGAAAAAGAATTTGTATTAAATATATATTAAATGTCCAAAGTTTAATGGCTGCTTGTCCCTTCCTTCCTTAGCAAGCTTTTCTTTATTTTTAAGAATATTCCAGTGATTCGTGCCATTTTGATATTTTCCTAAACATCTGCTTTATTTCAGGACTGGTATGCCAAAACCCCCATGGGTAAAAAGCGAGCCTTGGCGCTAACGGGAGGGGACACTGAAAAAGAAAAGGATCAAGGGAAAAAGAAGGAAAAGAAGGGGAAAAAGGAGAAGAAAAAGTAATGCCCTTCTGAGGAACCATCCTTGAGTGTCTCAGGGATGGAGCTGGTCCTGACCTGCCGGGAAGAAGGCTCACCATTGCCTATCTGAAGAAGACCCCGGCCGATGCCTTGAACTCATCTGCCCCTGCATTCACTCAGATCTTTAGTAGGCTGCACACCAAGTTCGATGTCCATCACAATTGTTTCTAGAGCTCATAATTGTTTCTCAGTCTGTGTAAAGTTTGTATGTAATGGAAATCCACTCCACACACAATCTTTCCATCTCATCAGTACTAGTCACCAAATTTACAATGTGATAGAAAATACTCTAATTTGACAATTAGTAAGTAATTTGAGTGTGTAACCAACACTCTGGCTTTTTATTAATCCATATATACTGTATATTATCTTGAACATATTTTAATACAATAATTCTTTGCTCTATTAATCTATTTTATATAATGGAATAAAAACTGTTGTCTTTGAACGACTCAGTAATTTGGTTGCTGGAGCCAAAAAAGATGTTTAAAATTAGCAAGCTTGGGGGCACAAGGGTGGCTCCATCAGTTGAGCATCTGACTCTTGATCTCAGCTCAGGTTTTGATCTCAGGGTTGTGAGTTCAAGCCTCATGTTGGGCTCCATGCTGGGTGTGAGCCTACTTAAAAAAAAAAAATTAACGAGCTTAATCTTCTGATTTTGAAGATGGAGGAACCTAAGCCCAGGATCACACAGTGGACATCTGGGACAGAGGGACTGAAATCATCCTCCCTCCCAGCCTGGTGCTCTTGAGAAGCATGGGAATATGAGCAGGCTGAGGGCTAGATGAAAAGTACTACATAAACATAGGGTAAATGTGGAAAAGAGGAAGCCTGCATGAAGAAGCAAGAAATGCTAAATGAGAACAAGACTAAAGAATAGAAAAATAATGGTCAAAGATAAATTTAAATTTTGTATGAATATGAAAGTTTGTTTGGTGGAAGATGGTAAGTAACTGGCTTCTAAGTTGTGGTGAGAATGCCATCAGAGGAAGCATACTGAATTTATTTGAAATTTAATTAATTTATTTATTTAAAGATTTATTTATTCTTTTTTTTTTAATTTTATTATGTTATGTTAGTCACCATACAATACATCATTGGTTTGTTTTTTTTTTTTAAGATTTTATTTATTTACTTGAGAGAGAGAATGAGAGAGAGAGAGCACATGAGAGGGGGGAGGGTCAGAGGGAGAAGCAGACTCCCTGCCGAGCAGGGAGCCCGATGTGGGACTCGATCCCAGGACTCCAGGATCATGACCCGAGCCGAAGGCAGTCGCCTAACCAACTGAGCCACCCAGGCACCCAACATCATTGGTTTTTGATGTGGTGATCCACGATCCATTGTTTTCGTATAACACCCAGTGCTCCATGCAGTACATGCCCTCCTTAATACCCATCACCGGGCTAACCAATCCCCCCTTCCCCCTCCCCTCTAAAACCCTATTTGTTTCTCAGAGTCCATAGTCTCTCATGGTTCATCTCTCCCTCCAATTCCCCCCCGCATTTTTCCCTTCCTTCTCCTAATGTCCTCCATGCTATTCCTTATTTATTCATTTTAGAGAGAGAGAGAGAGCACGCACAAGCAGGGGGAGTGCAGAGGGAGAGGGAGAATCTCAAGCAGACTCCCCACTGAGCACAGAGTCCGACATGGGGCTCGATCCCATGACCCTAAGATCATGACCTGAGCTTAAACCAAGAGTCGGAGGCTCAACCAACTACACCACCTAGGTGCCCCAGACTTAAACTGAATTCCATCTCAAATTTAGGAATACCCTATCTGACAGTTTTGGTCACACCAGAGAAGGTTGTAGAATCTCCCTCTCTGTAGACTAAGCTAGCTCTCTGGGTTTTCCTGGATTCCTGGTAGGTTAGCTCTTCAATGACCCCTGCTTTCCGAGTGTCTTCTGGTCCTCAGCACGTCCCCCCCTCAGCTGGTGTCTGCGTGGGAGACAGACACAGATTAGGACAGAGACAGCCATAGGCCCGTGTGCTGGGGACATGCTCTGCACACACCAGAAGGCAGTCTCCCAAATCTGCATTCATAAATGACCTCAGCTTTCTAACTGGCCTCCTGCAGACTTGCCTCCTCTTCCCAAAGGAACCCCGGTTTCCACAGACAGTGGGCCTGCCCCCCACTACCTGCTTCAGACTGCATCTGGCCAAGGCCCAAAGTGGCTTGACAGATGGGCAGACTCCCCACCCCAACTTCAGAGAGCAGTTCAACTTTCATGTGTTCTGGACAGTCACCCCAAGACCCTTCCTGTCACATAGCATGGGAACCAGACCGTTGATTATGACCCAAGAACAGACTTGAAGGCTCTAGCATTTGATGCTCATTACAAAAGAGTAGGATCTGCATTGTCAAGAAATGAAAATCATGAGAACCGTAAAGAAATAAACAGTGTTAACATGTTACAAGTAGACAAGATCGTGCAACTTGGTCTTGGTTTAACGACAAGCGCCCTTGGTCAGAACTCATACAAATTTGTGTTGGTAAAGCTTAATAAACAATAATTAAATGGCAGGAGTATAACGGATACACATGCGTTCCAGCAGCCCCATCCAGGAGGACTACCCACAATGACCAAAATGGTGGTCCAGGTCTGTGCTCTCCCACGGCAATAGCCAACAGTCACACGCAGCTACTAAGCACTCGAAGTGTGGCCGGTCCAACTGAGGAACTGGTTTTTTTATCTAATGCTAATTTAAACAGCCTCATGTGGCTAGGGTGATTACATATTGGATAGTCCGGCTTCAGAGTAATTGGTAAGGTTAGCCTAATAACTATCATCCTGCTGTCCCCTGCTCTTCCTCATGGCACCCCCACACTGAGACAGGATTGTTCCTGGTCACACGGTCTCCTCCCAAACTATGGCCTCCTGTCCCTCACAGTGCTAGATTTTCGCTTGAGTTCCCCACGACTTGACCCACCCCGCTCCACCTCCTGGTCCCCGAGAACGACGATGTTGCCTCCCACCCCAGCGAGCTTTGCCTTGCTCACAGGAGCCCTCTGCTCTGCACAAGCGGACCCCCCATATGTCACTGCCAATCCCACAGGAGCCTGGCACGCTGTAGCCCAGCACAAGTGATATGCACACCATGGCTCCTGCTTTGGATGTGTGGCAGGAGATGGGTACGTATGCACGTATGCTCACACATATGTATACTCCACTGTTTTTACACACAGGATCATATATCATAGATATATTGCTTTACCCCCTTGCTCTTTTCACTTAATAATATACCTTGGGTATTGTTTTGTATCAGCACATGCAGATTGGCCTCATTTTATGTCAGCTACATAATGCCCCACTTTATGGATACAGCATAATTTAGATGGATGGATGGATAGATGGATAGATAGATAGATGATAGATAGATCAAATATAGCATAATTATTTATTTATACAGCATAACCAGTCTCTGACAGACATTTAGATTATGTCCACCCTTTTGCTGTTCCATCAGTGCCCAATGGTATTTTTATACATTCTTTTTTCTCGGTAGGTATGGGGGAAAAAAATCTGTGGGATAAATTTTTAGAAGAGATGTTACCAGATCAGATGACCTGTGCATTTAAATCTGAGTAGCTCTCACCAGGTTGCCCTCAGAAGAGGTGCCCAGGGGTGCCTGGGTGGCTCAGTTGTTAAGCGTCTGCCTTCAGTTCAGGTCATGATCAAGCCCTATGTTGGGCTCCCTGATCAGCAGGGGCCTGCTTCTCCCTCTGCCTCTGTCCCTCCCCCCTGCTCGTGCTTGCTCTCGCTCTCTCTCTCTCAAATAAATAAATAAAATCTTAAGAAGGAATGGAGGGAGGGAAGGAAGGAAGGAAGGAAGAAAGAAAGGAAGGAAGGAAGGAAGAAAGAAAGAAAGGAAGAAAGAAGAAAGAAAGAAAGAAAGAAAGAAAGAAAGAAAGAAAGAAAGAAAGAAAGAAAGAAAGAAAGAAAAAGAATGGAAGGAAGAAAAGGAAAGGGGTGCCCAACTAGCACACCTGTCCTGCAGGAGAATGCCCATTATGTTATCATCCACTGGTGGGCAGGTTACCAAACTATGATCCTGTCAGTGGTCAGTGCAAAAAATCCCCAGTCCCCAGGAAAGGTGATGCAGCAATGTGCAACCTTCCATTTCTAACAGACAGAGACATGGGAGAAATGACGGGAGGAAAGCGAAATAGGAGGCGTGTGGGGTGGAGGGCAGTGGGGCTGGAAGAAAGAAGAGCAATAGGCTCTTCTGGGGAGTTCTGCTGGGGCTTGAGCTATTCCTGGGTCATTATGTGACATTTAGCTCCTCTTGAGCATGTTCTTAAGTGAAGGGGACAGTAATTAATGTCATTAACCCTCATTAAGGGAGTGTTCTATGGAATGGAAACTGATTAAAGTGGGATTAAAGCTCTTGGTGGCTCTGCACTCGGCCTGCCCTGAGGAATCAGCAGGTTTCAGGTTCAGAAGCCTAATAACACGGCGTTTCCTATAAGGTGTCCCCGAGACCATTGGGGCTTACACAAACACCTCCATTTAGAATGCAAGCTGGTGCAGCCACTCTGGAAAACTGTATGGAGGTTCCTCAAAAAGTTGAAAATAGAGCTACCCTACGATCCAGCAATTGCACCACTGGGTATTTACCCCAAAGATACAAAAGTAGGGATCCGAAGGGGTACGTGCACCCCGATGTTTATAGCAGCAATGTCCACAATAGCCAAACTGTGGAAAGAGCCAAGATGTCCATCGACAGATGACTGGATAAAGAAGATGTGGTATATATATACAATGGAATATTATGCAGCCATCAAAAGGAATGAGATCTTGCCA
>NC_138371.1:3888807-3908224 GCF_054177405.1 Leptonychotes weddellii
TTGAGGAGGGCACGTTCTGCATGGAGCACTGGGTGTTGTGCACGAACAATGAATCATGGAACACTTCATCTAGAACTAATGATGTAATGTATGGGGATTAACATAAGAATAAAAAAAAAAAACCTTAAAAAAAAAAAAGAACTAGCAAGTTTAGAATGCTCTCATGCTATTCAGAGGCTCTTCCTAAGCCCACATCCACATGTAACACAAAGGCAGTCATTGAGGAAGTTGTCACAGGGCTATTTCACAAGAGTGACACTATTTTCAGCCACTGATGACACTAGGGGACCCAAACCTCTGAGAGAAGTGGCTTCCGATGTCCTTGCAAGTCCAGACTAGAAGAGACACATGGGGTGATGCTAACGACAACAGAGGAAGTAAGAGACAGTGGACTTGGAACCAAGGGAGCAGCCACCGAGGCAGCTAGATTTGGAAAACCAAAAGGACCTTGGCCCAAAGCAGTGGCTCCCAGCCCCTGAAATCCCTCTCTTAGAATCGTCCGTGAATGCACGGTCCTGGAACAATTCCGTCTCGTTAGAATTCACAGCCCCAGCAAAGCAGCATTCTTTTCTCATCTTGCAAGTCTTGTACTGAGCGCCTTCTATGTGCGGCACTGGGACACAAGGCGAGCGAGCTGCTTTGCAGTCGAGCGGGGGAGGAAGCATGAATAAAATGGTTGTGCAATGAATGTGCAAGGCCAGATTGCACAATGGGGGTGTGTAACCGAGAACCCGAGCTTATCTCCGGGATCAGGCTTGCCGCTGCCTGGCTTTGTCCCTGCAGGGACCCCTCTCGGTTGGAGAATCTGAGACTCCAGGCAGAAGTGGCAGGTCTGTCTGATGCTATAGCTTTTCCCAAGGGCTGCTCTTTGTGCCTATATAATTACCTAAGGAAGTATGTTTTGGGGCCCTGGCACCGAATGATGATGCCCTCAGTAGGGTTTGCTGCCCCGTAGCTGTTCAGGAGTACACTTCTCCCAGTGGGCTCTGGGGAGGGAAATGGGAGCCCAGGAGTCGGAGGGGGGCATTCTGGCCTCCCCCACACTCTGATTTGTCGTCAGATCACTGTCTTTTTGCCTGAAGCAACTAGCCCAGTTCCTCCACATGGCAACCAGGCGCAGTGCCTCACTCTTTCTTTTGGCCTAGGGATTACGATCTTAGAAATTAAATCCCTGCAGTCAATTCTAGTGGTTTAGAGCAAAGGCCCTGGCAGACCCCAGGGCCGAGTCTCATCCCAGCTCTCGCTGTTACAGGCTGTGCACAGTCCGAGTTCCCAGTGGGCATGCGTTCAGTTTCTGCCTCACTGGGCTGCTGGGAGAGGCAACGAGCCATGCCCGATGCACCTGCCATGGTGCCTAGCCCCACCCATGTTCTCCGTGAGCATCGCTTGCTGTTCAGTGACTTCTGATGCCCAAGGTAGATCCTGCCCAGCAGAGCAGGCGCCGTAGTGGAGGTGTCCACATGTGTGAGATAATAGTGCTGTGCTGTGACAAACGAGGGCTGGGGGGGGGGGGTTGGGAAGCTCCCCCCTTCTCAGGGCCAGGGTGAAAGGAAGGGTCCTGTGAGAAGCCTGGGACTCTCTGCAGGGTCCCACCACCACCCTCCATCTCCAATCGTTTCACTCAACTCTGTTTCCCTTGTTGGGGGCCAGTTTGGGGGTCTGAGAGACCGCCATGCATTGCTTCTTGGATCCCCGACTCCATCTCTAGAGTCCCTGGCTAGCCGTGCTCCAACTCTTCCTCAGGCCTCCCCCCAGCCTGCCTGGGAATGTGCGTGGCTTCTTGGGACGCCGTGCAGGCTGGGCTGGGTTGGGTCCAAACTCACAAACCAGCTGAGTGACCTTGGGCCAGTCTAGCCACACACATACATACAAATATACAACACATGTACACACTACACACAAACACACATGACACGCAAACACACACGCAGCTCATGACACATGTTAGACATATAAACACACATGCATAGATACATGTATACACACATCCCACACATATCAACACAAACACACACATGCACATACATATACACACACCTCCCACAAGTGCGCATTTCCTCAGCAGGGCTGATAAAACCACATACCCTTGAGCCTCAGGCTTCGCCCTGGGCTGCAGCAGGGACCGGAAGCAGCAAATGTGGGAGATCCCCAGGCAGGTGCTCCTGGCCCCAGAGGGCGGGGATGGTGAGCTTACACCGAGTGAGTCTGCCATGAAAACATCCGCTTCCTGCTCCTCACAACAGGAAAGGCTGAGCAGACGTCCCCAGGGCTCCCACTCAGCAGCACCTGGAGCAGGGAAGGGCAGGAAGGACCCACTGCTGCAGGCCAGGAGTTCACCGTGGACAGTCACCTGCCGGAAGTGCATCTCCACCGAAAACCAAAACCGTTATCCCCACTTTACAAGCAGGGCTCGGAGAGGTTAATGATCTTCCCAAAGTCACAGAGCTGCTCCCCAATACCACAAGACCATACACGTGACTCAGAGAAGTAGGATGGTGACTGAACATGGGGTGATCTGGGACGAATCCTGTGGGCCCCTGGGGAGCCATGTGTGTTTCCTCATCCATAAAAGCCCTGGGGTGAACTCCATAAAAGATAAAGATCCTTCTAGCTCTAAGTTCCTACTGCCCTTAGGACAGAAGCATTCCAGAGATAGTGATTTGTAAACCCTTAACCTGTGACAGTCATCAGGGACAGTTGTGATAAAAGGACCATGGCGAGGTTCACCACGTCTCCCAAACAACTGGGCTCCAGATGCATCCTTGAGAAGACACAGCACAATGTCCTTGGAACACCACCGAACGTTCAGCATATACACAGCAAATGGCACCAGAGTGCCCAGGTTTTATCCTAAGAGATGCAAGACCCTGTGCTTACAAATAAGGTGAACAGCGAGAGCTCAGAGCTGCTCACCCCAGAGCATCCTCAAGTGTAGGAGGCAGTCCCAATTTCCCCATGCCACTCCACAACCTTCCCCAACATGGCGTGGCTGGCCCTTTGGGTGTTCACCACTCTGGAGTGGGTGTCGTGGCACCAAACAGTGGCTTTAACTTCCTTCTCCCTGCTGACTGCCGAGGTTGCTCACCTTTTCATATGCTTGGGGACCCATCTGGATCTACTCTTTTGTACAATGCCTGATAAGCCTCTTGCCTGTTTCTCTGCTGGGTTGTCTATCTTTTCCTTAACCAGCCTTAGAGTTCTTTCTAGATGTTCTAGAGAGAAGCTGTTTGCAGGTACGTAGACTGCAAATACTGTCTCCCACTCTCCAGCTTACCCTTTCACTGCCTTCATGGCATCTTGATGAACAGTTCTTAATGTGAATGTAACTAAGCTTATCAATTTTTTCTTTGTGGTTACACCTTTTTGTGTCCTATGTAACAGTTAGTTGATTCTTTGTGTCCTATGTAACAGCTACCTGATTCTTTGTGTCCTATGTAACAGCTACCTGATTCTTTGTGTCCTATGTAACAGCTAGTTGATTCTTTGCGTCCTTTGCTACAGTCTTTCTGTCCCATTTATGTCCTATTGCCACCATGCTATAATTTACTTGTTCTGACTCATGTGTAGTAACTGATGTTTTGAGTGTTAAACCAGCCTTGCATTTTCAAATAAAAGGTTGCATTTGAAGTGTGCTTTTCATAATAATTGTATTATCTTTGTTAATATTTTGCATAGAATATTTCCAGCTATGTTCTTAAATAAAATTGCTCTATAATTTTCTTCTCTCACAATGCTCTTGTTGGCTTTTCATATCAACACCTCATTAAATCAGTAGGAAAGAATTCTTTCTTTTTCTATCTGTCAGAATTTGTGCAAGATTAGCATTACATCTTCAAATTTTTGGTAGCATTACAGGCAAATTGAGTTTTCTTTGTGGAAAGGATTTCAGTTTCCAATTTAACTTCTTAAAGTATTATAAAGCACTTCAGAATCTATTTCTTCTGGTGTCAGTTTGGTAAGTTGTATATTTTAAGGAATTCATTTAATTTATCTAAATGTTCACATTTATTGGCATAAAGTTGTTCCCAGTACCCTCTAACAATCCTTAAATCTGTCGGATGTGAAGTAGAATCCCTAATGTCAGTTATTTATGCATTTTCTCCATTTCCTTGGCTCGTCTCTTCAGGCCTTCATCATTTTCAAGGAGTCGCTTTTGTAATGTTTAAATTGTATTAATTTCTGAGCTTATCTTTACCACTTCTTCCTTTCCACACTTCTTAGGGGTTAATTTGCTATTCTTTTTCTAACTTTTTGAGGACAATTATCTCATTGATTTTAGCCTTTTTTCTTTTAAATATACACTGTTAGAGCTACAAATTTCCCTCTGAAAATCTCCCTTGGTATTTGCCATGTTTAACAAAACAGCTCCAAGGATGAAATATGATCAGGATGATGCATTTTAGGGTGCACACACATATACATAGAATGAGAAGAGCAGGCACCTCTAGGAAGTGGGGTACAAGAATGTTTATTTTCCTTGTCATTTGGAGTTTTTCCCAGACTTTTCTCATTTACTGCATACCACAATTAATTAACAAATGCATTTGTAGTTAATTAACTAATGCATTTGCAATTAGAATAAAATATTTTTTTAAAAACTAGGATTTTAAGGAATCAATTGACTATGAGATCAAAGTCTAAAAATGGAGGCTCGGGCCTCTAGCCTGCTCTGTATGAAAGCAGGCTAGAAAGAAAATAGCTCTAAAATGCCATAAATTTAAAAGATTTAGTATAACACATTCTATAGCATCTCTGCCCTGTTGTCAATTTTGATTACAATTTTTGTGCCAAAAACCTTATCTCTGCATATGTCCTTAGGGAGCTCATCCGGAATCCTATGGTATGTTTTTTAAAAGCAGATAACAGGGGCAACTGGGTGGCACAGATGGCTCAGCATCAGCTCTTGGTTTCTGCTCAGATCTGATCTCAGGATCTTGGGATCAAGCCCCACATCAAGCCCCACACAGGTCTCCGTGCTCAGCAGGGAGTCTGCTTGGGCATTCTCTCTCTCACTCTCCCTCTGCCCCTCCTCCCCGCACTCTCTCTCACTCTAAAATAAATAAATCTTTTAAAATAAATAAAAATCAGGTCACATTGAACCATGAAAAATGTAAGTTGTAAGGAATCAATTGACAATGAAAAAATTCATGGGAAACAAGCATGCTTTACTCAGCTAAATGGAGGCCCAGGAAGTAAGGGGGCAGAAGCACCTTACAATATCCGAAGAGTAGAAATTCTAGAGGAGAAGAAATAGACACAGGGGGGCTACACAGTTTACTGGTAACCCCCACCTGCATCCCCAGGTAACAGTCACTGCCCCCTCTGGGCCTGGCTTGGCATTGTGTCGCACTCCAAGGCCTGTGGTGGGTCATCCAAGCATGAGTTGGCCTCAAAGAAGAGACCCAGGGAGCCAAAGGGGAGCCCCAGTTACCATCCCCACACACACATCCCTACCCATCTGCCAACCCCACAGTCCCTCTGGTCTTCCTCATTCCTTTTGTTCTCTGTGCTCTCTTGACTCTGAGTCCAGTAGCCTCATATCTGCTAAACTGTGACGACTGTCACCTGCCACCACAGCCCTTGGGCCTTGGGGACCCCTATGAAAGTGGGAATATTGGATCAAAGTAGTCAGTTCAGCTCTGGTCTGGAGAAATGTGAATGATGTGAGGAAGATGGAGGACAAGCTCGTCCTTGACAAGAAGGCTAGGAGGGAGGGCCAGCCGGGAAGCAGGTGCAAGACACCCACTCTGAGCCCTCTGACCTGGGACAGGGAGAAACTGGGGAGCAACATTTCACCCTAGGTATGAAGTAGCATGGACCACTTTCAACCCATCCTCCGTGAGATGTGGTGCTTCACCCCACCAGCCAGGCTCCAATGTTTATGAGGCTCAGAGGGTGGGGAGCTCTCATTATGCTGCATTCCAGCAGCACCAGGCCTGCGCATAAGCTGATACCAGCCCAGCCTCAGGTCTCCCTAGCACACATGGTGGGGCGGGGGGGCGGGTCTGTGCTCAGCAGCCCAGACCCATAGGAGTCTTGGGGGCTCCCAGGGCCCTCTGAACACAGTATATCATCCCCACAGGTGAGTTGGTGCTTGATCAAACAGCCAGAGAAAGGATGACATCCTCCCTCTTGAAAGGTAGATTCTACTCCCCATGGAAATTAATTGATCCTGTGTGAATTCTGCGACTGGCAGATCAGCTGATGAGGAACGTTACCGTTATATAAAACAGTTAGCCTCCTACTTCAAAGTGTTCTCTAAGGTAAATGCAATTACATCCTCCCCAACAAGACATCTAAAATACCCACATTTAGCTTTTGTGTGTGTATTTATTCTAAGCACAATGCCCACGTCCTGTGACATTAGTATTTCTCTTCGCATCATTGAAAATATGAGTACTTTGGAACTAGTTGGAGCAAATTATAATGTACCCAGCCAGGGCCTTTTGTTACGCAGCTCTTCAAAGGGGGGCCTGTGTGGACCTCTGAAAGCTGTGGGTCCACTGGAGTTCATTTGAGAACACTCTTACCCAAGTCGGCCTTGCAAATTATTTCTGCCCTATGCAGAGTTTTTATTTTCCTCATGGCATCAGGTGACTTTGGATCTTGCATAATACATACGCACACATACACAAGGGAAGGATTATTGTGCCATTGGATTAAATAATGCTTATGGAAATGAGCTGATGGAAAATGGAATGACTAAGGTTTTGTGTTTGTCCCTGGAGCGTGGTGGTGCCATGTCCAGCGGGCGGAGAACTTCAGGACTGCCGGGGAGCACGTTGCTCCTACAGAGGCTGGCCCTGTGCCATCTTCCAAATGTTCAAAACCTGAATTTGGACTACATTTGGCCTTGGTGGGGCCTATTCCTAGTTTTTCTCCTCTCTCCAGGAAGGGAAGGAATGATAGGTCTTCCTGAGCTCAACTGATACTGAGATGACCCCAGGATGACAGGATTCTGCTGCTACTTCGGGCCTGGCTTCCGAGGCTGGACACTCCACCCGGGCACTCGGCCCTGGGAGCAAGGTAGACCCAGCCCCTCCCCCACCAATCAGAGATCAACCTGGGGTAGCCACCCCTGCATTGGCAGCACCAGAGAACTACCACCCCTGCAGAGATTGGACCAACTCTTCTCACTCACACGGCTCCCCAGTGGCCAAGGACATCCAAAGTTGTCTCTGTGCAGAGATACCGGGCATGCCAGTCACCTGCCTCAAGGCCTCCATCCTTGAGGGAAATGGAAAATGCTCTCATTTCTCAACCAGCACATTGAGAGTTTGATGAAGAGGTGGACCAGTTGGCCACCAGCCCAAGGGCCCAGGTGAAGGGGACACCAAAACAATACTGGGATCACAGTGCCCTCAAGTGGAGATTTGTAAGCACTGCCATAGCTCAAGGGGCAGAGGCCTGCACTAACCAGCCTCCACCTTTACCCCTCCCCACTCTCTGGATGGTGCTCTACCTTCCCACCTGCAATTATGACTGGTGCACCATAGGACAGAGAGAGGATGCTGGAGATGGATGCTCTAAAGGGGCTTTTCTTGTGCTAGATGCTTAAGGGGCAAATCCTTAGCACCAAGAATCCAGGAATAGATGAATCCATCTTAATGTCTCCCCTTGAGTCCTGAACACCCTAACGGACCAGATGCTTCATGTAGGCAGTACTGCATGCACAAGGCTGAAGGAGGACAAGACTCACCTCTGAAAACAAACACTTCTGATGGTCAAGTGAAGATTCCATTGCAAGCTCAGTCCCCCATCTTCATAAAGATACCCCACTTTATTACAGGGGCATGTGTCATAATGGCGGAGAGAATGGGCTGTGGGATGAGAGGGGGTTATGCTGTGAGGAAGGGGATATTACCTATTTTAACGTCTATGATAATTTATACACAGAGTAATAGTAGCAAGTTAAGGCTGCAAAGACCCGATATTTCAAGAGATGAATATTAACTGGTTAGGCTTAATATTCAGAGTTAGAAGAAATGCCAAAGAATAGAAAACTTGACATCTGCTTTTCTCCTTCTCTCCTTATCAGAACTAGGACTGGATGGGACTTCTCCAGAGCCAAATAATTGTGTTTGCCCATGATCTTCTTTTTGTCTTGGCCATTATACTGGAATACGACCGCTGCACTTACCTTATCATCCCACCATCATTGCCAAATGTAGATGCATGTGCACCTGCGTACACATGCACACACATCTCAGCTGACATACATAATTTGGAAGCGCTAAATCCTAATGACTTCCATCAAGTGTGGAGGGATGAGCTTAGGCCCCTGTCATAGGAAACATTTGTCAAAGCCTTCCTCCTGGTTGCCTTGATGAATCCCTATGAAATGGAGGTTGTCTTGGTGATAAGAAGGAAGCCAAACCAGGAGAGTGGAGGGGATATTAGTATATTGGGGCCAATAAAATCTTCTTGAAAGTTGGCTACTTGGAGACACAAGGGGACCCCACAGTGCTTTCACCTAGGTGTCATGCTGGCATTATGAGGTCAATAAACTCTCCTAAGATTTTTTCCTGCACATCATCCCCAGAGCCCAGGGCCTGACTTCTGTGAAGGGCAGCTGAAACTAGATGCTGGTGGCATGTGGCTGCCCCCAGGGTGCCTTAGGGTGGCTACAGGTCAACAAAATGTCCTCAGATCCTACCCACCAGACCCCATCTCTGCCTGGGGTCTCTGGAATTTTAGGGAACACAGATAGCAAGGTGGGGAGAAGGCCCACTGAACAAAACAGATGCCTACTAAGTAGGAAGAGTTCATAGTGGACCATGGCAGATTTGGAAAGTGTTTATGCAATAGGAAACATACCACCAGGGATGGGAAGAGTAGGGAGGGGTGGTGGGTCATCAAAGTCACCTGAAAGGTAAAGGAGGACTGATCCAGATTGGTCTTAAGGGACTTGCACAGCATGAGAGGGCTCCCAGCATAACCCAATGCAGTTGCTCTGTGTATAGGGTCACCTGCAGACGGGCCTCTTACAGTGGCCAGCACTGCTGCATCCCCAAGCAGCACCTCTTCATGCTGGTTTGTGCACTTGAATCTCCTATGAATCTTGCTAATATGCAGATTCTTTATCTGCAGGTCAGGATTGGGGCCCAAGATTCCGCATCTATGACAAGCTCTCAGATGATACTGATGCAGCTGGTCCCCAAAAAAGTTATTAGAAATACATCATCTTGGGCTCCACCCCAGACCTACTAAATCAGAATCTGCAGTTTATGACACCCCAGGTGACTCAAATACACATAAAGTTTCAGGAGTTCTGTTCTAGGCACCACTTATACACTGGGAATCAGAAAGGGGGCAAACCAGAGATCATTGTGGGCATTATTGCCATTAGATAAATAGCCAAATGACCACATGCGTGGGCCACACCCAGGAGCACTTGAGACAAAGTATATAACCAGGTGCCCTGCCTAACCATGTCCAGTTAGACAGCCATCTGCACAGCAGCATCTTCAGGATGATGGACTCACTCCCTGACAGAAGAAATGTCACGATAATGGTCCATATGGTCCCATAGTTTGCTTGTTTCAGAGGGACCAAGTCATGGGTGCTCAGGCATTTGCCAGAGTGAAGACAGTAACTGGCACCCAATGGAGATGGATCAGTGGCCAAGAGGAAGTGGGTTCTGCCAAGCTGGGTACCACCTGACATTGAAGACGGGTTTTCCAGGTGGCAGGGCCTGCAGGAAACGGACGTTCTACTCAGAAAGATTCTGACTTTCAAAGGCAACCCTCGGAGTGCTCAGATCTTCCCAAAGATCACCACTGTGGGGAATAAAACAGGTGGGGCAGTGTTGCAGGCTGTGACAGGTGACAAGGTGCTAGAGGCCACTGGCCTGTGTGGCCGCGATGACCAAGGGCTTAAAGGAGACTCGGTGATTCTGCCTGGTGGAGCTAAGAGCTGATGATTACTTTCATGATTAAGAAATGTTACAGAGGGGCGCCTGAGTGGCTCAGTTGGTTAAGCGACTGCCTTCGGCTCGGGTCATGATCCTGGAGTCCCGGGATCGAGTCCCGCATCGGGCTCCCTGCTCGGCGGGGAGTCTGCTTCTCCCTCTGACCCTCCTCCCTCTCATGCTCTCTGTCTCTCATTCTCTCTGTCTCAAATAAATAAATAAAATCTTAAAAAAAAAAAAAAAGGAAAGAAATGTTACAGAACGTGCAAAAGAAATGGGGGAAATGGGTGAAGGGGCTCAAAAGGTACAAACTCCCAGGTATAAATAACACATCTTGGGGATCAGTGCATAGCATGGTGATGCTAGTTAATAATACTACTGTATTGTGTATTTGAAAGTTGCTAAGAAAGTAGATCTTAAAAGTTACCATCAGAAGAAAAAAACTTTCTAACTATGTATGATGACCAATGTTTACTAGTCCTACTGTGGTGATCATTTTGCAAACACCAAGTCATTATGCTACGCACCTGAAATTAATAGAATGTTATATGTCACTTATACCTCATGAAGGTATAAGTTCTGCTTGGCCTCCACCCTGGCACAAAAGCTGCAGGGCTGGCAAAATGCCCTGTCCTCTGAGCCCTGGGCTGCCGGCTTAAGGCCACCTGTCTCCACCCCCACGCACAATATACCTCGTAGCACTTGTTCTTCCCCTGTCTTTCTCCCAGCTGGAAATACATGACAACAAAGGTTTGAAAACAATCTATAGGCTCCTTGTTGAATCTTGATAACGAGCAACACATTTTTTATGATTCAAAATAAGGATACGATCTTAACTTCCATGTGGCTGGCTAATTGTCTCTAGGTAACATGAAAAACTATGGAAAACTTTACTGGAAATAAGCCTAAGTTATAAATCTCTTTTTATACACTTCACTCAAAGAGGATACTGTGAAGTTCAAGGAATGGTTATATCTGGAAATTGTGCAATTAAAAACTTATTAGGTTGAACCCTATTCGATGGGCTATCCTCAACCACTTTGACCTATGAAACCGATTTCATAGGACTAGACTGAACACATGCTGTTAGCTGCAGCAGAAACATCTGCTCTTCCCCCTTCCCCTGTCCTCACCAAAGAAGTAAAGAAAAGTGTCAGAAAAAGGCTAGACTTCCATAATACCACCAATTAGAACATTATATTAAATAAGAAGTAATGAGGCACCGTGAAAGGTAATCACTCTTATATTGTGGTGGCTTTTCTCCCCAATTTTTTCATGATGTTATACTATCATTTATCTATTTATACTAATAAGCATATCTCAGTAAAGCTGTTTGTGAAGGAAAGAATGCCACGATATCCCTATATCTATTTTCTATATCTATTTTGAATCGGCATATAACACATAACGAGAAAGGAGCCATGTGATGAATGGACAAGTCAAAGAGTTTTCACCAACCGAAGCTCCCTGTGTAAGCAGCATCCAGAAGCCGCTTGTGCCCCTCTCCAGTTACCCCCCTTCCAAGCATAACCGCTGTCATGATTTCTAACACCGCCACTTACTTTTGCTTTGTTTTGAACCTTATATAAAATCACACTCTGTGTACTCTTGGTTCTGGCTTCTTCTACTCAAACCTTCTGCAGGGTTCATCCATTCTGTGCATGTAGCTGCAGATTGTTCATTCCCACTGCTACAGACTATCCCATTATGGGAACATGTTTATTTAACTATGCTACTGGTGCTATGTGTCTGTGTGATTTCCAGCTCCTTCTTCACGTCACGAAGAGCATTCTTGTAGAAGACTTTCGGTTAAAGAGTGTATGTATATAAGATGGACATACACCCAGGAGTAGAATTGCTGGGTGTATGCTTTACTCTATGTTTTCAGTGTCAGTAGATATTCGCCAAACAGTTTTCCAAGGTGGTTATTGCAATTTACACTTGACCAGCAAAGTATCTGAGTTTCGGGTGCTCCGTACTCTTACCTACAGTAGGATTGCATGTGTGTGTGTGTGTGTGTGTGCGTGTGTGTGTGTGTGATTTGTTGTTGTCGTTGTTTTGAGCTTGCTATTTGCCATATATATTTTTTTAACCCTGTACTCATCCATCTGGGCTGTTACAATAAAGGTATCACAGATTCAGTGGCTTATAAACAACACCCTTATGAACTAATCACCTCTCAAAGACCCCACCTCCCAATACCATCACATTAAGGGGTAGATCTCAAAACAGGAATTCTGGGGGGACACAGACTTGCAGTCTATGGCCAACCCCATTGATAGAATATTATAAACAACTTCACCAAGA
Organism: Leptonychotes weddellii; assembly: GCF_054177405.1. Taxonomy (NCBI): domain Eukaryota; kingdom Metazoa; phylum Chordata; class Mammalia; order Carnivora; family Phocidae; genus Leptonychotes; species Leptonychotes weddellii. The sequence goes on from NC_138371.1 coordinate 3,901,025, forward strand.
ACATGAAACGATCCCCAAGGTTCTCCAAGATCTTCCTCTGCATTAATTGAGGTCATCAAAAGGCTAAGTAAGTGGACAAAAGGGCTCCAGCCCCTGCAGAAGTGATAAACACAGCCCTCATAAACCTCTGCTTTTGTTACAGGTCCGTTTATGGACAGTTTCGCTGTTTTGCATAGAACAACAGTAAAGACAACACCCACATTACTGTCTCATATTCTTTCTCTAATGTATTCTCTATCCTTATGTGTCCTCCTTCTGCAATCTTCTTTTGCTCAGGTAACCAGATACATGTTAGAGCTTTGACTGCAAATACAATCGCATGGCTCCACCTGCAAATTAAAATATGTTCAAGACCCTACACACCATGCTTGCAGATAGTTGTGTTTTTCCTTTTCTCCCGAAACATCTGCAAATCCCAGAGAGAAAAGACCTGGTTCCTGGAAGTTTTACCCATTGGTGCAACTTGCCCATAAGTGTTTCCTTGTCTACTAAGTCAATTGCTGATGCTGACCAGGCTTGTCCCCATTCCTTGGTGACTTTACAGGCACCGTAAGCATCAGAATGGGCAGGGGCCACCCTCGGGTGGAGCAAACGTCCATCTTAAAGGTAGTAAACGAAGTCTGACAGCTCAGCCCTCTCCTTTTTTTTTAATTAACCTTTCTACTTTGAGATAATTGTAAATTCACATGCAGTTGTAATAAATAATACAGACAGATCATGTGCACCCTCCACCGGGTCTCCCCCAGTGGTAACGTCTTGCAAAATTATAGCACAACGTACCATGTCACAGCAAGAACACTGACAAAACACACTCCACTGCTCCTCTTCAGATTTCTCCAGCTTCACTTGTAGTCGTGTGTGTGTGTGTGTGTGTAGTTCTATGCAATTTTTTACATTCACGTTGCTGCGCCCACCACCACACTCAGGACCCAGCACATTTCCATCACGACCATCCCTCGAGTCACCCCAGCCCCCTCCCCACTGCCTCCTCCATACCTAACCCCTGGCAACAATGAATCAAAATTTACGCTACAGTTCATTCCTTTTTATTGCCGAGTAGGGCTCCGTGGTGTGGATGTGCTACAGATTGCTTACCACCTACCTGTTGAAGGACATTTAGGTTATTCTATTTGAGGTTATTACCCCGCCCAAAAAAAAAAAAAGCTGCTGTGAATATTTGTGCACAGGTTTTTGTGTGAACACAAGTTTTCATTTCTCTGGGATAAACGCCCCAGGAATGAAATCTCTGGGTCTGTGAAAATGTCATGTTTAGTTCTACAGGAAATTGTCATGATGTTTCCCAGAGTGGCTGCATCGTTTTAAATTCTCAGCAGTGATGGCTGAAGGATCCAGCCTCTCTGCAGCCTCGCCAGCATTTGGGGTTGTCACTATTTCTTACTTTCGCCCTCCGGATTACGTGTGCAGCGATATCTCATTGTCATTATAATTTGCGTTTCCCTGATGGCTAATGATGTTGAACCTCTTTTCATGGGCTTATCTGCCATCTGCATCTCCTCTTCAGGGAAATGTCTGTTCACATCTTTTGCCCACTTTCCCTCCTTTTAACTAAATTTAATTAACTAAAAAACTCAGTGCTGTTTTTAGAGGAATAGAAAGCATGCATCCCTGCCGGGAAAAAAAAAAAATCGGGAGATGTGCATCCTCATTCACAGAAAGACCTGCAAAAACAGCCTTTAGAATAAGCTGCACTTACTGGACAACTATTGTCAAGAAGAGCATCCAAACACACAAGCCAAAACCTCAGTTGTTTCTGCCAGATCTCTGTACAATGCTCTTCAACAGATTAATGTCTGTACTTACTTGAAGGGGGTGGGTGTGTTCATAACGTGGCTAATGTGTCCTGGAGGCTCCATTAGGATGTGGTCCTAATCCTAATACCCCGTGCCGACTCTAACACACGGTGTTATCACCAGCATATTAAGACTCTATTTTGGTAGAAACGGACATTAAGGAATTCTTGGCTTACAATTTTCCAGACCACACTCCTTTCTTCTCTGTTCTATGTTGCAGCATTTTGGAAGACACCTGGGTGTTTGAGAAAGTAAACAGATTGGAATCACTTTGTTTGCGAGAAGCCCCAGCTCTGGGGATAGGAACTTTTGCAGCCCCTCTGAGCAGGGGTAAGGGCCCACGGTGAAAGGAAGGAGCAAGACGGGCTCCAGGCATGTCCACACCCGTGTTTACAACAGCGATATTCATGAGAGCTGAGAGGTAGAAGTAATCCAAGTGCCCATCAACAGATGAGTGGGTAAACAAAATGCGGTCTATCCATACAATGGAATAGTATTCAGCCTTACAAAAGGAGGAAATTCTGTCCCATGCTACAATACAGATGGGCCTTGGAGACCTTATACTAAATGAAATAGAAATAAGCCAATCACAAACAGGCAAATATGATTCCACTCATATGAGATCCTAGCATAGTCAAGGTCACATAGAAAGTAGAAAGGTGGTCACCAAGGGCTGGGGAGGGGCAAGAGGGAGCTAGAGTTTACTGCGTACAGAGTTTCAGTCTGGGAAGTTTCAGTCTGAGAGGGGTGGTGGGGATGGTTGCATTAACAGTGAGAATATACTGAAAGCCACTGAACCATACACTTCAAATTAGTTAAAATGGCAAATTTTATATTATGTATATTTTACTGTAATTTTTTTAAATGGGCTATTTCCTTTCAAACACACTTTGATCTGCTCTTCTTGGTTACAGCTTTGTGTCCATTCCCCAAACCTCCAGGAAAGAGTATAACAACCTGGCAACCACTTCTCATTACCTTACAAAGCGAAGCTTGTTCTATTTGCCAGCAGTTGGGTCCAGCTTGGCAAGTTAGGTCCACCTGGCAACACTCCTCTGGCCTTTGGAGCAGCAGAAAAAGCTGGCTTTGGAGCAGGGATTTAACGGAAATTCAGGTCCTGTTGGCAGAGGAGATATTCACTGATTTTTTTTATCTTCGCCCTACCTGCCTTGCGAAGTACGAACTTGTTCAGACATCAAGGGCTTCTGAACTAAAATGGACCCTAGAGATCATTTCATCCAAGCCCACCTGGGGAAGCAGACCACACATCCCAGCAGGAAGGGACAGACCCGAGCCACCACCCCGTGTCCTGCAGCCAGCCTTGGATATTTTGTGCTGTTTGCTACACCGCCCCCCCCTCTGCCCTGGTGAGGTTGTCACTACAGTCCAAGAACCCTGGGAGGACAGGGCCTGGACTTCTTACCTGGGGCCGCCCGGGGGTAAGGACGGAGCACTGTCGTGCACACGAGCTATGAGCTGAATAGATCCACTGTCCCCTGCAAGGAAGGGGAGAGGCTCCTGTGCCCCTAAAGGTCCTCATATGCCCACTGTACACAGAGGGTGCGGGTTCATGCCTCACTGAACAACGTTCACAGAACCATAAAGGAACATTCACTGAGTCCTTGTCATGGGCCAGCACTGTTCGTGTATCAGAACAAGAAAGCACTACATTCCTCCCATTTTATGGATGAGACAACGAAGGCACAGAAAAATCAGTTAACTGCCCAAGGCACCTGGCTGGTGAACTGTAAACCTGGACTGGCTCCAAAGACTAACTAAGATGGCAAGGGGGTTCTGCCCCATCTCAAGTTGACTGATTTAAATCCCAGGTCCTTGTGGTTCCAACTCCTACAGCTAATCCCACTCCTCCTTCAGACGCACAGACAGTATCCTGCTGAGTGTACCCAGTCTCTCTCCTACCAGGCCTTTGTGCTGAGCCTTCTGAGCCTGGGCGTGAGCCAGGCGATCGGCCGTAACAGCCGAGGACTGACGGCTGGCCGCTGCTGCCCCCTGCTGGGAGGCCTGGGCTCAGCAGCCACGACCCCGGGACCCACAGCAGGAGTGAGCGGCTGGATGGAGGCAGGTCTGCGTGTGGCCAGGGATGGGGGAGTCATCTGTCCCCACTGTTGGCCCGAGGCCTGCCAGGGAATGGGTGAAGGAGCTGCGAGCAGATTTCAGAGCACCCTGAAGACATCCTCCCCAGCCCCCCACTGAGGTCTGCCCCTCTCAGGGAGCCCTGGATGGGAGCTCTCGTTCATCCTGGGGAAGGGTTTCCACCTCACGTCTCCTCCGTCTTCCACCTATATTCAGATCCCCAATTCCTGCCATGCCCTCCATTGCCAATGCCCCAGTCCACGCCATCGACTCTCCCCTGGATTGCTGCAGTAAGTTCCTACTTGTCTCCCTGGTTCTACCCTCGTCCCTGCAGCCTGCCCTGAGGTCAGCAACCAAGGCAGTGAGTCACCACTCTGCTCCAGACCCTCCAGCCACATCCCATTGCTCCCCGCAGAGGAGCCGGCATCCATACAATGACCACCAAGCCCCTCCAGGACTCAGGCCCTGTTCACTCTCTCGCGGCACTGCAGCCCGCGGAGTCCTGGCTGCTTCTCGCACACACCTAGCGTGTTCCTTGCTCAGGGACCTTCGCACCTGCTGTTCCGCTAGCCTGGGACGCTCTTCCCTCCGCCGTCTGCAAGGCTCTCTCTCCCCCCACCCTCCCTCCACGTTGCTCAATGTCACCTCATCGAAGGAGCTCTCCTAATCACCCACAGCAAACAGAAACCATCCTGGACACCTGCGCTTCCCACCCTGTTATTTTCCTCCGGGGCACCCTGCACCCTCTGTCTCCCACGTGGTGGACACTCGCGGAGGGTGGGGACCTTGCTGCTTTGGTTCATAGCTGTGCCCCCACCCCCGGGGCTGGACCAGAGGATCACTGGTGGAGTTCATAAATTGATCAGTCAGTCCTGGTCACTCCTTTGCCCTCCACCCTGGCCCTGCTTCTGCCATGGTGTCCCGACCAGGAAGCCCTCCCCTGTCTCTCCAAACCATGCTCTGCTCTAAGGCCAGGTTCACTCTCACCTCCTCCAGGAAGTCCTCAGAATAAATCCCAAAATCACATTAATCTTTCTTCCTATGAACTTCTTCGCTTACACATCATCTCTTCCACCTTTCCCTTTGACGTAGTCCATTAAAAACATTCCCTAGATTTATGACTAGTTGTCTAGCTGTCTTGTCGATGTGTTATAAAACCTAGGGAGGAGAGACTGTGTGGATACTGTCTCCACCCTCTTACAGGGTCAGGAACAGAGAAGGCATTGAGTGCAGACTCATGAAAGGTGGTAACTCTTCTGCCCTGACCTCCACACATGGGTAGTCCCAAACTCAGAAGTGTTGGACTCCCACTCAGGGAGAGCTATCCTAGGAAACAAGTGGCCTGGATTGTTGCAACCCCAGACCATCTGGCAGGACACCAAGAGAAAGAGCCCCCTCTTCTTTCCCGGCACACACTTCTCCCTGCAGGGGTAGAACGGGTGAGGCCACAGGATTCCCACTGCATGACAGATTAGCCCCCTGGCCCATCAGTCTGCAGGGAAGCAGCAAATGGGCAGAACCACAAGTTCTCGCATGCACGGGAGGCTCTTGCACATTTATATGAAACCAGTGTCCCCTCCTTGCTGTGTTCCCTCTCTGATTCTACCCAACTTTTCCCTTCAGAGAGTCTGAAGCACCCATAGAAGTTCAATGGTGCTGCTCATCCCCCCCACCCCCAGCTGGGTGTGGACGTCCCCTCCCTGATGGAAAGATGTCCTGGATGACCCTGGTTGGTGCCTGGAAATACTTCTTGGTGATCCTGGGCTTCTGATTTCCTCCAGACATGGAGACCCCAGAACCCTTCCGTACCACACTCCAGCTGGACTCTGCCATGCTCTCCTCCTGCGCCCTTCTGCCTGCAGACATGGGGGGAGCGGAGGGAGTGCCACTAAGAACGCAGTCCATATCCTGGAATGGCAACCTCTCAAAGAAGGTCGAAATCAGCCAGGATGGCAAAGGGCGAGCCCAATTTAAAAGATAAGATACCTGGGGAACGGCTGCATGCCTTCAAGGCTCAATGGTAGAAAGTATAAATAATTCTGATTGTTGGCTTGTGCTCACTTCCCCTCCGCCCTCCTCCCCTCTTGCCACCAACAGAGAGGGGGCTTCAAGCCAGAATACATTTGAATAGCAAAATAATTTATGCTTAATTAGGGTGCTGGATTTAAAATTAGAAGTTTAAATGCATAATCACATGGATTGTTTAATCTCATTGTTTTGCCACTCATTAGCCACTCTTTTTAGATGTCGCGACACCGAGGCCTGCCCCCTATTCCGAGGCTCCCCTTCCTCTCCTTCCTATAAACTATGCCAAATTAATCTGCCTAAAGCATCACTCTGGTCGTTTCGCAAACATCCTCTAAGTAATTGAAGAACTGCTCATAACAGCCCATCCCTGGCACTTAGGACCCCGCATGCTGACCCATGCCCCCTTCCCGTGACACCATGCCCACACACACCTTCCACCCCTGCTGGCCTGGTCTACACACCAAGTGGTCCCTCCACATCCCTTTGCTCATTCTCTTCCTCCATCTGGGAGGGAATCTTGCTATCTATCAAAAGCTTCCCTGTTCCATAAGAATCCATTCAAATGCCACCTGCCCGTAAATTCTCTGACGACTGCAACAAGAAGTCATCTCCCCACCATTACTGGTTGGGCTGATCAAGTTCCATGGTATGCATTCTGTCTAGCTGGCCCCAGAACCAGGAGCCTTGCTCTACAAGCCTTTCTGTAGCCTAAAATCGGAGTTCCCTGAGCTGATGGTTTTGGATTAAAGATTACTGAGAGAGAGACCATGTCCCTCCTTAACCCTTCCTGACAGGTGAAAGAAGAGTAAGACATGATGAGCTCAGAGCAGGATGCTTCCTCCACTGTAGGTGCCACTAAAACTCACCGGCTTGCAGTGCCATCCACCAATTTTCTCTTTGCTCCTGACCAACCCCTTCCATTAGCCACAACATATATTTCTAATTTCCACTGCTGTGTTCACACTCCCTTCCCAATCCCCTCTTCCCCCTCTCAGCCACAGACTCTCACTCTTATTTCACGGAAGACAAGACACCATTAGACCTCCTCCCACAAGAATCTGGACTCTCATATGAGGAATTCTTAATTGCAGGAAACAAACTGAGTGTTGTTGGAGTGGGGGGTGGGGTGGGAGGGATGGGGTGACTGGGTGATAGACACTGGGGAGGGTACGTGCTCTGTTAAGCGCTGTGAATTGTGCAGGACTGTTGAATCTCAGATCTGTACCTCTGAGACAAATAATGCAAGATATGTTAAGAAAAAAAAAAA
>NC_138371.1:3908324-3939572 GCF_054177405.1 Leptonychotes weddellii
GAATCTGGACTCTCAGGACAAACTTACCTTGTCTTTGGGACACCTGTCCCATCCTCCCTCCCTCAGCATCAGGGATGTTGCTGCTCCTCTGCAGCCTGAGCCTTACATTCACTCGTGTCACCAGCCCTTGTGCTCATCACCGGCCCCAACTCAAGCCCCTCACCAGCCCCACTGTTCAGTCACCAGCCCTAATTCCATCACTTTCTTCCCCTTTCCGGAGAATTTTTAATATTTCTCTCTATATAAGGTTTTACCTCCTAGAATATAAAATGCTCAGATCTCTGCATCTCACAATTACAGGTTCATCCTCGTGAAGGTTAATTTTATGTGTTGACTTGATTGGGCCCATTGGAGTGGTTGAACTGGGATGTTGGTCTTGCCCCCGCCATCAGTCTGGAATTTGCCCCAGTGGTCCTCCTTGTTCTCAAGACTTCAAACAGACTGGAAACACACCATCAGCCTTCCTGGATCTCCAGTTTGCAAACCACAGACTGTGGGGCTTTTCAGTCTCCATAATCATGCGAGTCAATTACCTGCACCAAATCTAGAAAACTAAAGGGGTGATTGGAATGTGTCACAGCACCAGGCTAGGGTGCCCTCAAACTTCCACCTTGAAAAGTAGATGGAATGACCTGTGGGTCTTTACTATTTGGGGTCCAGAGGCCAGAGATCTTCTCCCTTGAGCAGGACTTGGCATTAGCATTTTCCTCTTGTCTTCTGCTGATCAACCCTCTTCTAACTGATTCCTTCTTGGATGTATTTATTCATCCAGTCATTTTAGAGCTGATTCTTGCTGACCGGAGAACAATTCTCCCTTTTTACATTTTTATATAAACTCTATCTACTGTGTGTTCTCTTCTGAAATAGATGCTCATTATACCAAAAAAAAAAAAAAAAAAACGCAATTAAGTGAGCAGAATAAAATATGTTCTTCAAGTCTTTAAATAAATGCGTGTTTTTATAAATACTGGTTCACAATATGCATTGTTTTGAAACAAGATTTTCACTAACAATAAACTTTAAACAAATTTCCATGCCATTAAATATTCTACCATTGCAGCATTTTTATAGCTTTGTACAACTCCACTGAATCAATGTACCATAATTTATTTAGCCAAATCTCTATTGTTGGATATTTGGGTTGTTTCCAATTTGCAGAGGTTCACCAAGTGGACCCTCCCAGAGAAAAATCCCACCACAGAAATGGCTTGCAATCATCCCAGTGACAATATTTCAGCTTCAACAATTTTAAGATCTAATATCCACTGAGGACTATTTCTCCACCATCTCCCCCGCTCCGTTGGTCTGTTAATTCCCACACTGCACCACACTTCTAATCACCGTCCCTGTGTACCTTCAGGGGAAGCTCTCGTCTTTCACTCGTTCCTCAAAGTTTCCTAAACTAGAACACATATGTATTCTTTTCTTTAAAAAAATTAGTGTTTTCAGCATGATTACAAAAGTAATCATTTCATCGTGGAAAACAGAAAATACAGATAAAAATCTAAAATACTCATTTAGAGGTAACCACTGTTAATATTTGAAATCTGTCTTTCCAATCTTTCTCTAAGCATACTATCACACATACTGTACCAAAACTAAAATCACACTATACATTCTGACCTCCAGAAATTTTATACCCACCAGAAGTGTTTGTAAATGCCCCTTTTCTTACAGTCACTTCAACACACAAATAAACATGTTTTTGAAACCTTGTCAGTTTAATATCTTGTTTTAATTTGCATTGTTCTGAATGTTCGTGAAGTTTAACATTACTTAAAGCAATTTATTGGCATGTTAACTTATTTTTTGTGAAACATCCATAAATATTCTTGGCCTTTTTTTTTGCCATTGGAGATTTGGAGTTGTGCTTATTGACTATTAAGAAGTCCTTTACATATGAAGGTTTGATCATCTTTCCTATTTCTCACAAGTGCTCTTCCCATTTGCTTTTAGGGCTATTGATATTTAAAAGTTTAAACTTATTTGTTTGGGCAAATCTGTCTTCTTTCAGATTCTGCCTTTATTTTAATATTTAGAGAGATCTTTTTCATCCCAAAGTAATGAAAGTATGCATCTATATTCTCCTTTAATGGTTACATGGTTTTATTTTCCTTATTTAAATTTTTAGGGGCAACTGGGTGGCCCAATCAGTTAGGTGGCTGCCTTTGGCTCAGGTCACGATCCTGGGGGCCTGGGATTGAGCCCCACATCGGGCTCCCTGCTCATCCGGGAGTCTGCTTCTCCCTCTCCTCCCTGCTCATGCTCTCTCTCTCTCTCTCTCTCAAATAAATAAATAAATAAATAAATTTTTAAATCATCTGGGATTTCTTCTGGTGTATAATATGACAAATTTGACATTTTATTTTTCCAATTATCTCAGCTCTATTTATTGAAATCTTTCCTTTCCTGATGACTTAAATGTCTGATTTCATATTCGAAACCTTATTGGTTCTGTTTCTGAACTTTCTATTCTCTTCCATTGATCTTCCTTAGATTCTTCTGCCACAACCACACTACAAATTACTGTAGCTTCTTGGACATTGGAATGAATTTATTTTTCCAGGATTCCCTCCCCCACACCTTGCCCAGTTTTCTAACTCTGCTGTAATATATAAATAAGTTATTAATTTTTTCATTTTGGGAGGGCAATAGGCCTGCTTACCGAACATTTTTGGAAGTTCAAATGAATATTTTTTTCAGTTAATTCACTTGGGTTTTCCAAAGAGCTGCATCATCTGCAGATAATAATTGGTCATTCTGATTTATTTAAAGATATTTATTGTTCTTACTTCTTTTTCTGCTTATCACACTGGCTAAAACTTCTCGAGGAGCATAGAATACTGTCAGAGGTCCCCTTGGCCTCATGCTGCCATATGTAAAACTTGAACTTTTATAGAGCTCCTGGCCTCCCTCTCACCTCCTATCTTTTCCCTTGGGAACATTTTATTGGTATCTTTGGGAAAAAAGAATTAGCTCCCATGGCTCAGCCCCTTCTGGATTCTCTATGGGTCTGCCCATCTGAGAAGGTACTCTCTGATCTCTCTGCTTCCTGGAAAGGGTCAGTCCTAGTCGGGTGTGGGTGGGGAAAGGAAGGTCGGAGATGCCGGTGACTATGCGTCTTGCCTAATTCAGGGATTGCTAGCCAGCTTCTCTGGCTTCAGATCTGAAGCCACCTTCTTCAGTTGGCTTTATCATAATGAAGCTGACCTTTTGAGCTGCATCTGTTTGATGCCTCCACTCAATTGATTCCAAATGAGACAGGGAAGAAGTAATGATAGTGAGCTTGCCTGTTTTGTTCTTGATCATAGTAAAAATATCTCTGTTTCAGCATTAAATATGAGGTTAGTTGTTACCTTTAGAAAGATAACCTCTATCATGTAGGAGAACATTCTTTAATTCTAGCTTACTAGGAGTTTTAATAAGAAATGTCTGTTAGGTGGTGCCTGGCTGACTCCATCAATAGAGCATGGGACTCTTGATCTCACGGTCCTGAGTTCAAGCCCTGCACTGAGTGTAGAGATCACTTAAAATAAATAAATAAATGAATGAAAGGTTTTTAAAAAAAGAAATGGGTGTTAGATGCCATTAAATGTTATTTTAGCATCTACTGAGGTAACGATATTGTTTCTCCTTTGACATATTATGAGATAAAACATATTAGTAGATTTTTTAAAGTTAAATTTTGCAATCCCACAATAAACACTGCTTGGTCACATGTATTATTCTTTCAATACATTGGTGGATTTGATTTGTCGATATTTTACATAGCATTTTTATAATTGTATTTGTAATCGATGTTGGTCTATCTTTGTTGTTTCTGCTATGATTACTATTACTTTCTCTGGAAAAAGTCATCACTGTCTTGACTTCTATCCCTATAGTTTACCTTTGCCTGTTTTAAAATTTTATGTAAATGGTGTCCTACAGCATTTATTCTTTTGTGTCTGGCAACTTTCATTTATTCAACATTATATTTGTGAGAGTCAAGCACTTGTTGCAAGTGACTGTGGTATATTCCTCCTCGTTACTCTATCTTTTCCCCTGCAGGAATATACCACATTTTATCTATCCATTCTACTCTTGATGACATTTGGATTGTTCCTAGTTTGAAATGGCTGATATGGGGCCCCTTTCTGAAACATGCATGACTATCCCCCCAAGAAACTACCTGCCTCTGCCTGCGTGTGCCGGGCACAGGCATGGAATGTGACGGGAGATGCTGGTGTTCTGGAAGCACTGTGGTTCTCGGGGCCCCTCTCTGAACCTGCTGATGAGGCAAGATCAGCCCCATACTCACCCCAGGGCTCCTCTCTGCATTTCCTTCCACTCACGCCCACGGTGAGCTGGTCAGCCCTTTCTCAATCTTGCCTGCGCTATTTCTCACAGAAATTGCTCAGCATTTTTGTCATGGTGATGCCCTCTGCCCTAAGTTCAACCACTGACATAGATTTTCTCCATTTTTCTCCTTTTCCTTTGTTGCTAATATTATCTGAAATGGGAAGAGTTAAAATTTGAAAGCAGATTACTGCCCTCAAACAGTTCTTCTGCATCCCCAAAGACTGCACTATCTGTTGATTTTCACGTTCACTCCTCAGAAGGCAAACTTCTCACCTCCCATCATTGCACTTGATGGATGCTTCACTGTCTGTCTCCCAGTCAATGGCACTGATACCCATAATTAGCTGTTAAGACTCTTAAAAAGCCATGCCCTGGTGGTCCAGTCTCAACACAATGTCTGGCTTAAGGGAACACCATCCAGCAACCAAAGATTCCTTCTTTCTTTGTCCACTTCCTGCATACATGAAAGTTGCTCCTAGTCCTTTTTCTCCCAAAGTTCCCCCAAATACTCCCAGTCCATACCTTGCCCTTGTGCTTTTCTCCTTCTTCCCACTGTTTCCTCATCTTTTCTCACAAGACTCCATCTCAAAAAAGGCAAAAGAACAGAAGGAAGGATGAGGAAGAAACAGATTACAAGAGAGCAGAATGGGAACTGCAGGGAGGGGTCAGACAGCCGAGAAGCTTGACCCGGAGTTTTAAGGAACACACTTAGACTGCACATATTTGCATCTTAGCTTTGCCGCTTAGCAGCCATGTGACTGCAAGCAAATTGTCTCCCCACTCAGCTTCTCCCTCTGTCAAGTGGCAATGATAGCGCTACTTCACAAGACTGTTGCGAGGAGAAGATAAGTTTGTAGACGCGATACCTCTAGAAGAGTGCCTGCGGTGTGTCATGAACCATATAATCAGTAGGTAGTATACAGTAGCTTATACTCCTGGCATATGCTAGGGCTCCAAAAGTGTTTATTGAATGAAACTCATTTGTTACTTTGTCTTTGAGGGTTTCATTAATGGAAATGTCTGCATCTCCAATTGTACAACTCCATCCTTGGGCCATCATAAATCATGCCCCAATAGGAAAAAAAAAAAAAAACAACCTTACAAAAGTTGTAAATGGCTTTCATCACATCTCGTTTGTGCCCACAACCCATTGTGTTGTTTCAAGCCTTCGAAAATACAAAGGGAATGAAAGGGGCTTCTGTTTCCTTCTTGCACAAAGAGCTGCCCATAAAGACCACATAACAATGTCACTTCACAAAGTGGCTCCCCGTGGCCTAGTAGGTTGATGGGCAAGCCGGTCCAGCCACACAATGGTAAATACATTCACACAAATGTTCTGGTTGAAACCATCAGGCCTGAAAAGCTATCAGAGACCCATTAAAAACGGATTTAGAGGAAACTTCAGCGAAATTAAAAAGCTTCTGACCACAGGGAGAAGCATCTATGTTGCTGGAGCAGGGAAGTGGGAGACTCTGGAATCAAGCTGCAGGAACCAGAGAGAGGACAGAATCGTGAGAGATAGGAGCATGGCCTGGGAAGGGAGCCCCAGGGCAGCCCCAAGCTGGAAGCCTCTGCAGCTGGATTTAAAGGTGAGGTCTGAGCTAAGAGCACTTGGGGGCCAATAGTGGGGAACGTATATGTCAAAGGAGCAGCTCTCTAGAATCTCAGGAAATAGCAGGGGCATTTCAGGGTCAAAGAAGAAAATCAGTCTCAGAAATGGATCCTCTTCATGGTCACTTTGAGTTAATCCAAATATGCCCAGTGCTTGTCCCTTACCCTGAGGTCACAATGGGGTATGAGTATTTGGGACTGGCCATTTCTCCCAGACCACGATCCTCCATTGGCAACTGACTCTCACTGATGGTGTTGAGACTAAATTAGACCCACACTGTACCCATTTATTCAACAAGCTTGTTATTTTGCTGCAAAATAATTCAAACCCAAAAATACTGATTTTTTAAAAAAGCTCTATGGCTGGCAGTCTCTGAAGGCATGCCAGTGGGCTCTGCACAGCTCCACCAATTTCTGTACCAGTCTGATCTCATTTGGATGCAAGCTCAAATGACATAAAAAAAAAACAAAAAAAAACCCTCTAGATAATGTTTGTGCTTTTCTATGAGGATCTGTGTTATTAGTTCTCAACTAAACACATTTGTAAACAAATTGACATAAGTCACATACAATATATCACTGAAAATACGTGAATTATGGTACCCTCTGGTGATTATTTAAACATTAAGGCAGAACAATGAAGCAACCTTTATCTGATTCAGAGAAAGCCAGTGTCTGTCTACCACTGATTGCTTAAATACATTCTGCACCTTTCAAGGACAATCACTGAAGGAGATAGTCATATATAAGATTTCCAAGAAGTCAGGGGGAGGATATTGGTGCTGGGCTCCTTTCTCCTCAAATAACGGTCAGGTTGTTGGGCACTGAGGCAGGGTGGGCAGTGGAGGGGGCGGTTCACATGGGCTAATCAAAAAAAGGAAAGATAAAGAAATAAAGATTAGAAGATTTCACACTGAAATAAAAAAACTCATGTTGCCTTAAATATAATTTGTGTTAGTTACATTTCAATTCCTAATTTATACATAGCAGGGTTGATAAAGAATTACATTATAACAAAATTAGCCAGAATAATTAGCATAGTATATGTGCTACTGATTAAACACCCAGCAGATAGCTTGGTAATTAAGATCAGTGAGTGCCATATTTTGAGGCTTTGTCATCTTATTATCTGCCTAACAAGTGCTTCATCTTTACCTCCCTTCTGATTTGAAGTTTGATAGCAATCTCAGTAATTCTTGGGTTTTTTCTTTAAATTACCTTACCCAAATTCCGATAATTTTCCTATGGCCACTACCCTCCCTCTCTTTGTATTTACACAAATGGTGCTGGTGTTGTTATATTTCTTTCTAAACATAAGGCATTTGATAGTGCCAAGCATTTCTGCGTGGAAATTCAGGTTCAAAAATCCCTCTCAAAACATAATTCTTTGGCGGAAGGAAGAATCAGAGGCCAACCACCCTCTCTACAAGTTGGTCAGACATCTGAACTGAAGACTGATCCACTGAGTTAAGATCTCAAAAACACATTGCCGAGGATTCCCAGAATGTCTCCAGCAAGGTCCATTTTCAATTCCTGTGACCCTGGAAGGCAGTCCATTAAGTGGCCTTGGCTACTTGCTCATTGATGAGCAAACCCACCATGCCACTGCTCCTCCTTCAAGGACTTTGGGGTTGCCTGCTGTCCAAGCAAGATACAGTGGGATTTTATCTAAGGAAGGCAAGAGTTCCATTGCCAAAGACCAGAAGGCTTGGGGAGATCATCCACATTCTTTATGTCAGGCTGAGCCACTTCTGCTACATCTCTGTAGACTAAACCAGGACATTCCCGTGACTTTAAAGGTAGACTGAATACACTACCTACATCAACCAGGAACACTTTGAGCTGCAAGTCCTTGAAAACTCGTGAACCGTGCTCAAGGAATAAAGACGGGAAGTCTGGTAGTTGGCGGCCCAGAGCTGAAGCAAAGGTCCAGAAATGTCACTGAGAAGCCATCTCTTCCCCTCCTTCTATTCCATTCTCCTCGGTATGTTAATCCTTCACTCTTGACTGTTACCTCATGGCTATAACATGGCTGCCACACCTCCACACATCACGTCCATGTTCAAGGAAAGAAGGAAAGGGGACCTCCAGCTACTACTTCTCCTTTCAATCCGTTTCAGGACGGAATCTCACCTTAGCTAAAAGAAGTCATTGTTCAACAGTACCTATGAGAGTTCTCTTTTAAAATGCTGTCCCCTTTTCTTCTTCCCCCACTTACCAACATGTCTACTGCCCCATGTCTAGAATAATCCTTAACCGAGACCTTCAGGAAGACGAATTCCCATGGCCCCGTGAAGAAAAAGGCCTCCAGCCAGTGGCCCTCCCCAGCCCCTGAAACGCGAGCCAGGTTTGTCCTATTTATAGCAACGCCCACAGTGCCCTGCGCGGCGCAGCTGCTACCTTTGGACTCCACTGAGAAGAGAAGTGTGGTCAATGCACAAACAACATCACCATGTCCAGCTCTGACCGCCTTCCGGATTACCCGCTCCACTCAGATTTAGTGAGGAGATTAAAGTCTGCCCTGGACGCCAGGGATGACGAGACAGTGAGCCGCTTGATCTGCACCGAAGTGGGGCACGTGGACGCCACGATAGAACTGGCCAATGACGACTGGATGAAGGACCCCGCGGCTCAGCTGCCCGCCGGCGTGCTCGTAGGTAGTCAGGACGATCTGTCGCGACATTCCCCATCCTGAGCGTGTGTCCGGGGCGGGCCATTCCTGGAGGTGGAAGGGTGAATGGGTGAAAAAGGCGCCTGCTGGGTGCTTGCCTGTCTGGTTCTTGTTTATATCCGTACGCACATGCGGCGTATACTGTGTGTGTCTCTATGTAACCCCTGGCCCGCGCTGCAAACAGCTTGAACAGAGGAAAAGCGCTCTGTGGCGCCACCATCCTCCCACAGGCCCTGTTTTCATTTCCCCACTCCTAATGCATGTGTAAATCGCCCCTCCCCCCCGCCCACAGCCATGCCTTCGATGTAATTTTGTGTTCTGCTCTGTTGAGTTAATGTATCTAAAGTATTTTCCATGATGCTACATAGTCTTCTTAATTTCAATCACCTATTGAGGTGATTAATCACAAAATACTTAAGCCAAATGCCTACAAGAGAGGAATATTTGTTTACATTTTTACTACTATCAATAATGCCATAATTAGCATCTTTATTAGCATTCGTATGGCTTTTTTTTTCCTATTCAGGTTATATCCTTAAAATAAATTCCTAAGAGCAGAATTCCAAAGACAAATGAACAAGGACAGAAAAGTTGCCCAACTGTTTTCTGAAAGGGTTTCTATTTCCTCTGACAGTGAGTGTGTGTGTCTCACCACACCCTGAACATTGCTGGTGAGGAGTATTTATCCTTGAACTGAAAAAGTGTGCGCTGGTCCTTGTCCACTGCCTGCCCACCTGTCCTTCCTCTGCTGCTCCGGACAAGGTCTTAGCCACAAGGCTTTGTTTTTCTTTGTAGACCTCTTCACATGGGACCTGTCTATTCAGAAGGGCAATCTCTCCCCATTTCTTTTTCTTTTTTTTTTTTTTTATCAAAAATTTTGCGGAACTTCTTTGTAGAACAAATGGAACTATTTGCCCTGGTGCAAGATTTACTTTATTTTTTTTTTATTATGTTATGTTAGTCACCATACTACTGTAATGGAGTACTCTTCATTAGTTTTTGATGCCATGTTCCATGATTCATTGTTTGCGTATAACACCCAGTGCTCATTGCAATACGTGCGCTCCTTAATACCCATCACCGGGCTAACCCATCCCCCCACCCCCATCCCCTCTGAAACCCTCAGTTTGTTTCTCAGAGTCCATAGTCTCTCAGGGTTCGTCTCCCCCTCCGATTTCCCCCCCTTCAGTTTTCCCTTCCTTCTCCTAACGACCTCCGTGCTATTCCTTATGTTCCATATATGAGTGCCGTGTTCTAGCTTGTCAGGTGTGCTTGGCCCCTACAAGGTGTACAGAGGGCTCTTCCCCACCCACTAGACTGAGTCCCTCCTGACATACATGTGTGCGTGCACACACATGTACACCTGCATATACACACACACACAAACACACACATTCTCCCACGTGCAGAAAGTATATCAAAAGGGAGTGTGCATGGGGCATTGGTGCTAGCCAGTGGGGCTTCCGTGTGATGAAGAGGGAGATCCAGATCAGTCCCGCAAGGGGGTGACAGTCCTTCTGCTGCCTCATGGCGTGCGTGTACCCCCTCAGCTGCCTTTCACTGGGGACTTAAGCAAGTTGCATTAGGTTTTAGGGAGCAACCGTCTCCTGCTTCTTCTTTTCCTTGGTCTTCCTAATATCTGTGGCCACGATCAGGGTGAGGGCCCAGGAGCCACGAGCCCAAAGAACAACACGCCTTTGTTCCGACCTTAGCTTTACGCAGACAGGCAATGCAGTCTCGCCAAGCCAGCGCCCGGTACGCTCCCCAGTGCATGAGATTGCACTGGGCTGTGAGGAGGGAGATTGTCATCATAAACTGCAGTTTCGCCAGGAGCATTGAGCTCTATGTCTTGCATTTGCCACCCTCCCCACCGCACACTGCCTGCCCTGTGCCCACCTGTGAAGCTGACCTTATGAACTGTATCCCCTGCCGCAAGCGCTCTGACTCTTGTTGGAGGCAGCTAAGGGAAGCTGCTAAGAGGAGCAGGGAAAGTGGGTATTTGCTCCAGGGACCCCTCCCTGCTGGATCTCTGCTGCGATTTGACTTCATCCTTGTGCCAAAGGCTCAGCTCCTGGCTCACAGTTCTCACCTCCCTGCCTGCCCCTTCAGACGCAGGGATGAGGGTGCCCACTTCGGCTGTGCCACCCCTAGTTGGCTTCCCTGAACTGCACCTACCTTTGTTACACCCCGTGGTTAAGCCCTCTGTTTTCTGCTATGCTTAAAAGCAAGTCCCCTCTCTCCACATCCCCCTTTACAAAGCCATCGAAGCTGGTTGGGGATCTGTGTATTTGAAATCCCCAATTTAAAATATCATTCTTTTCACATGACTAATTGCCCTGCACCATCTTTACTGTCCCCGCGCCTCAACTTTGCTGAACACTTGAAAGCAATGACATTTGTGTTAAGAGAGTTTCATTCCTTCCCACGATGAACCCATTACATTCTAAATCACATATGTATATACTTCTCCCCGCCCAACTGCACCATTCAGAAGGGCAAGAAAAGTTCGTTGCTGGTGACATGTTTTAAGGGCTTGGGTTAGTTCAGGGTTGTTTTCATTTCAGGGCGATCATACCCTGAATGATTAAGGCACACCAATGAGCTGTGTGACCTTAGGAAAGTCACTTCCCCTTTCTGGGCCAGTGACATGAAATTCAATTAGGGCTTCCCAAACAGAGGTCCATGGTGGAATGAGCTTGGAAGATGCTTCCTGCTGAATCACACGCTTGGAGTTCGACACAATCGTATAATCAAGGCTCGTTGTGGTTTTGCCACCAGGGGAATTGGTAGGTTGTAGATGCTTTTTTGGGAGACGCTGACTTGATTCACTGTTGAGGTCCCATCCATCTCTGCGCTCCTCTGAGGCTATGACCCCAAACACTCATTGTCACAGCCTGCAATGCAGCGTGGGTTCCTTTTTGCTGAGTGTGGGAGCAAATGAGCTCTTTCTCAAGGCCACTGTGAGTCCTTGGGGACCGTGCTTGGCAGGAACAAGAACTGTTTGGATTTAAATATACATGTGGGGTCTTTAGAATGCTTGAAGAGTGGTCAGAACTTATGGCAATACCTTGAAATGCAGCCCATACCGGGAATGGATACTGTGAAGAACTGATGGGGATTGGGGCTGGGCAGCGAGGACCAACACGGACGGGGAGAGGGAGGAGCCAAGCAGCATGCTGGCAAGTGCATTTAGGGGAGAGGAGGAAAGTTTCCATCCCAAGGACAACCCTGGTTGACAGGTTTCTGAGTATTGTTCAAAGATGACGATTTGTAGAAAGAAGACAAAGAAAAGTAACCATTCTCTCCTGTGTTCCCGTCACTATGAACACACAAGGACCTTTTGTCTGTCAGTGAAATCCCCATGTTCATTGCACTGTGAACTTATTATTCCACCAAAGGGAACACAAAAAATAATAATAATTTATTCTGATGCATCCATGTCAGTGTCACAATAAAAGCATAGAGAAAAAGAGGCACCAGCTGAGAAAACGATGGGAATGGCTTTTTCTGGAGAAGCCTCCCCAGGTGTACATGTCCCCCCTTGATGAGGGCAGAGGTCAGAGGAACTTGAAATTTTAAGCCCTAGCAGATCACGGGGCAAAGTACAGCATGGATCCTCCCTACACAGTTGGTAGAGAGTCAGAGGAATGGTCATCGACTGGGATTTCGCTAAAGACACAATTCACATGTCCCCTGAAGAGCCACCTGCCCCTGCAAGGAGGGACTGGGATGGACTGGGAGTGGGGCATGCTCTGTGTGTGTGTGTGTGTGTGTGTGTGTGTGTGTGTGTGTGAGAGAGAGAGAGAGAGAGAGATAAGCTGAACAGGGCTGAGCACATAGATCCCCGATGATCAGCTCCCCCATTTATGCCATCCACCCCATTCCAATAGGAACCTTTCCACCAGGGCTGCACCCAAATTCTGAGGCACGTGAGGACCTCCTCTGCTCAGGCCACCCCTTTCTTCCAGACCCTGCTTGGTTGATGGCCTCTGCTGGAGACTCTCCTCCCTCCATGAGGACATAATGCCCTCAGTCTCCATTAGTTACTGAAACACATGGCCTTGCTGGGCTAACTGTTATACCCACCAGATATTTAAAACTTAAAAACAACTCCTTGAAGGTGAGATCCTTGTCGAATGCTTATTGGTATCCAGAGCCTAGCACAGGGTGTCTGCCCTGAGAAGGAGCTCAAAATCTGTGCATCCTGCCTGGCACGGACAGGCTAAGCTCCTTTGCTGACATTAGGTGGGTGGGCACAGATTGCTTTCCCATAGATATTACTGGGGTTAGTCTTTCTGCAAAGAAATATTTAATTCTACTTTTGGCTAAAACCTAGTCTCTGCTGTTTAATATTAGTGACATTTGTATCATTTGTCCTTGCCTCTCTTCAATGCCTATCAGCTCACTAACCACTAAGACATGGGAAGGGAGAAAGGATGGCTGGGGGAGGGGTGGCGAGACCCTTCTTGCCCCCAAATGCATCAACTATACAATTTGGTAACTGGCGTAATCAAACTACTTAAGAAACAACTGATTACTAATTGCTATTATTAAGGATGTCAGCATTCCATGATTTTGCTGCTGATATATTATATACAAGTCAAGATGCTACTTGAATTCTTGATTGAAACAGAAAACTAGAGACATTATGTTGTGTTTGGGGTAATGGTATTTAAGCATCTGGAGGCAAGTTAAAGAAATACTAATTGGGTTTTTATTAAGAGATCGCATCCAGCAGCATGTATATAGGTGGGGAATGAGTGTGGGGAACGTGTGATAGGCATGTGCTACACGTCAAGATGGGGTCTATTTGTGGAATTCAACTTCTCATCCAACCAGCACCCCTGCAGGCTTAACACTGAGTCCACCATCACATTAAGGCCACATCCGCCACCCCTTCCCCACGCATGGAGTAGAATATCACCCAGGACAAACCCAACAGTCAAATGTCAGTTAAATGAGCACAGCCCCTCCCTTGTAGGAGTCATATTTGAACTAATGACAGAAGCATGCATGCCTCTGGTGGCTCTGAGACAGGGTGTATTGGGAACGGCAAGAGACTAACAGTGAGATGACCCTGGTTCTTGCCTTGGCTCCACCACTGCCTCTGTGGTCTTGAACTTGTCAGTCCATCTCTCTGAACCTTATATCCTTATATCCTCCCTATCTCTCAGGGTCTTTACAAATTGCGCTAAGGTTTTGAGACCAATGACTTGTGTTTGTGGAGGACATTGACAAAACCCCATTGCCTTCGGAAGTGCGGTGCATCCTAACAGAGGCCAAAGAGATGGCTGATTCCACACCAGTGAGGGAAGGAAGGTATCTCCTGGAGGGCTGGTGGGAGACTGGTTTGTGAACTTGAATGCACCAAATAAGCAGCAGCTTGGCACAGGGCCAGCCCGTTCTAATTGTTAGGGAGAATACGTCTCCAAACCAGAACATGCTAGAACTGGAACCAGCTCTAAGTGGAGGCAAAGAGAGAGGAATCACAGTTAGCAAGGACCTTCATGAAGTATGCATTTCCCAAGGGCTTTTGTCTTTCCCACTTACCCAGCTGAGGAAAACAAGGCTCTAAGAGGTGACGTTACACGCCCGAGGTCCCAAAGCTGTAGGAAGTATCGATCCAATGCTCTTCCCAGCATTCCGTGATGCCTGTAGTTCGTCCGTCTTACAGCTGCATTTTACAGGTGGGGACACTGAGGCTCACATTTGTTCCTCCACTGGTCAATAGCCAGTTAGCAGCAGTGTGTTAACAAGGTATGTTTCCTGAGTTTTTGTCAAGGGCTCTTGATACCCACCCAGACACATTTTGCAGGAAGATCCATGAACAAATTTCCCCACTGAAGCTGCATACAACCCTTTTACTTTACCTTACACACACATATACTCATACCCACACACATCAATAGCATGGAGTCTCTGATTTCAAATAATTCAAATAAGAGTATTGAGAAAAAAACATGGATGAATAAGTGGGGTCTTTGGCTGCCAAATAAAACAGAAATGGAAAGCAGGAGGTCAGCGGCGACAGGGAAGGATAGAGAGGGAAACACTCCGCCATCTCGGCTGCACACCCTGAGCCGACAGTGTGGGGGCAGGGAGACCCTGCTCGAAGCAAAATGAAATTAAACCTTTCTAAGTACTTATAAATCAGCACCTAATGACACTATCCCACCACCAGCCGGAGCATTGCTCTTATTACTTTGATTCACAAGCCAGGAAAAGATCCGGAATTATGCACAAATTATTGTCCCATCTTCTTAATTAACACTGATTGCAAAATTCTTGCTAAAGTCCTTGCTAACAGACTCAATTATGCGCTGCCTGAATTGATTCACCCAGATCAAGTGGAATTTATTAGAAATACACTTTCCTACAATAACATCAGATTATCTTTGAATATAGTTAAATTATTTAGGAATAAAATGGCTCCAGCTTTTGCTTTAGATACAGAAAAAATATCTCCCACCACCTAGAATAAAGATATTTCTTTGCTTTCAACCAGATACACACCCTAGGCTCTTTTCTTTCCCAGAAGCAGGTTGAATCACTGTGATAAGATGAGATGCATGTCTTAGAGCTAATGGTCCAGCTTCAGAGCATATGGGGCAGGAAGAAAAATCCTACAGGGTCACGTCTCAGCTCCCCCCAGTATGAATTGTCACTGCCTGTGGAACACAGTGAAATTGCAATTAGACTAAATCAGGATATTTTCAGAATCAAAATTGAGAAACAGCCTAATAAAGAAATAATGTATGCTGATGACATACTTCTATTAGCATCACTCCCAAGCACACTAGAGAGTTTTGAAAGGACAAAAAGAAATGAGGATGATAGGAAAGAGGCTTTTCTCCTTCCCAGGAGGATTATGGTTCCTGCAACGGTGTGCTCTGCTCAGGAAAAACATTCCTAAGGCACTAATTGGAAGTGGCAAATTCACTACCTGGCTCTACTTCTCCGTCCCATTGCCCATTAATTTCCAATACCAAAGTCAGCAACTGGATATGAACAGGGACTGGGTTTGTCCTAGTCACCAAATCCTGGCACACAGTAGGTACATAATAAATATTAATTAGACCAAAAAAGCATATGGGGGACACTAAAATTCTCTTGGGTTGGCTCTTGATAGATGGACATGTTCTTAACAGGCTATGATCGAAAGGAAGGGAATCCAAATAGAGGGAGCAGAGGGAGCAAACGTGGAGCACACAGGGGCATACCACCCTGTGCAAGGAAGAGGGACCTGCCTGGAAATGAGGGTGTGTAAACCAGAGCAGAGGGAGAAAAGTCAAGGCAAGTAAGTTGGGACAGTACTTCGTGAGACTACAAATTCTAGACAGGTGTTTACACTTACCTGGAAAGGCAGTGAGGATCCATTCAGCAGTGGAATGAGATCATCTAATTTGGAAAAAACAAAAACTCTTTTTACATAGGAAGGATGGCAGTGGAGAGACTGGTGCCAAGAAGGTGCCTCCTTCTTTACTAATTGAGTCCCTGAGGCAATACAATGCGCCCACCGCCCTTGAAGCTAGAGTTGGCCTTGTTCGGCCTTGTTCTAGTCAACAACGGGCTTAACAGAGGAAGGTCTGTGAATTTGAAAATAGATCAACAGAAACTATCCAACCTGATGAACAGCAAGTAAAATGATAGAAAATAAAACGAACAGAGACTGTGGGACAATTGAGAAGATCTAACATATCCAACTGGAGTCCAAGAGAGAGAGAAGGAAGATAATGGAGCAGAAAAAATATTTAAAGAAATAGATACCAAACATTTCCCAAATTTGATGAAAGACATAAATTTACAGATTCAAGAAGTTCAGCAAACCGGAACCAGATATAGGTGAGAGCAATAGGCCAAATGTGTGCCAGGGTATCTGTATGCTCTGCTGACTGTTGTTGAGTCGAGTTGGCCTTGAGAATAGAGAGCAGGTTCGCTGGAGTGAGGGGTGGGAAAGGCACACAGAGAGAAGGGTGCAATGACAGTTTCCTATTTGGAGGTACATGTCTCTCCCCTTCCCACAAACCTGCAGCAACTCCCTACTGTCTACAGCAAAGGTCAGCAAACTATAGACTGAGGGCTGGCTGCCTGTTTTTACAAGTAAAGTTTGATTGGCCATGCTCATTCATTTACATTTTGTCAATGACTACTTTCATGCTATCATGGCAGAGCTGAATAGTTGCCACAGGGACCATATGACCTACAAAACCAACAATATTTGCTATCTGGCACTTTACAGAAAAAGCCTGGTGACCCCTGTCCAACAGCTTCCCATTGAAATTTTATAGCAAGTGTTCAAGGGCCTGAAAGATGTGCCAGGAGCTAACTTACCCCACAACTTCTGCCAGCACCCTTTCACCCACCCTGTACCCCAGTGAGTGATGGATAACAGCACTAGTCAGAGCACAGCAGGAGGCAGATGATGCTCTGTCAAGTGTTTGCCATGGAAATTGATAGTAAGCTTTTAAAAATATTGACAGCAACTTGACAGTACAACAGTGTGTGATTACTGGACTTTTTTCTATTATATTTTTTCTTGTAATTAAGTTTAATTGTATATTAAAAAAAGAATCAGCCCATGGCAAATTGAGACCAAAAAAAAATCCCAGGTCCTTTACCAGTGGTTAGAAACTGTGGTCAAAACCATACCCGAATGACACCATCAATCCCTTACACCCTTCTTGGCTCTTGGGCAGGCCATCTCTCTGCTCTCCTGTCTTCATCTGCTCTAACAACACACCCCCCCCACATCCTTCCAGGGGGCCCAGGAGCCTCAGGGGCTCACAGTCTGAAGCTGAGTGGAGTTTGCGTCACAGGATATTTGCAGGGCATGAACACCTACGAAGAGAGGGAGAAAATCAGACTGACAGAGGAGAAGTTGATCTGTGACATGGACCCCACAGTGCCATGCGTGGCCAGCCCCGGGGGAGCTCTGGAGCTGAGACCCCTGTCACAGTGTATTCTGGAGTGAGGAGGCTCTCTGCAGCTGAGGCAAACCCCGAAGGAGTTACCATCTGGGACGACAAGTCTTCCCTAACAGTGGGGTCTGGGCGGCCCATCTCCATGTCTGCTGAAGGTCTAGTCCCTGCCACTTACCTGGGCTCTGACCTCCTGGGCCCACTGGCCGCTGCTTCTTTCCTACCCACATCCCCCCCTCTGCCTGACCCCCCCTTCCAGACGGCACCCATGGCCCCATGTGATGCGGTACTGAGGCTACACCTTGCCTCTTTCTCAGCCAAAAATAATAGGATACAGTTCCTCACCCCCACCATAGGCCAAGGAAAGGAAACAGACACCCTCCAGGGGACATGAGCCAGCCTTGTCCCTCAGCCCCCTCTGTGCTTTGCTCAGATGTCACCTGTGGAGAAAGCCTGTCCCATCCCTACTCCCCGTCACTATAATGCTCTGCTGGATGCATTCTCCCCATCGGACCTGTGCCTCTTGTTGGCAGTGATCTCATCCCGCTCACTAGTTACTGGTTGCCTCTCTATCTCGCCCACGAAGTTCAACACTTCCTACAGGCAAGGACTTCTACTCTTTGCTTCTGTAGGCTGCTAGGCTGCTGGCACCTGAAAAAATCCCCTGTACGTATAAGCTCAACATAGAATACTTCCAAATTGCACAGAAATTTACCCTTCCACCCGCAAACTAAGAAGCATCAGTTTCAGCAAAGTTTTCCAAAATTTGACTTTAAAAAAAATCTTATTTTTAACTTGCATTTGAAATTAGTAAAATTCTATATTGTGTATGTCTTTAATAATCATTTACATGTCTTAGAATGTCTTTTTCCTATCTTTCTGTTGGAAGCCCGAAGTTCTCATCTTTTACCAATGGAAGAATAAGTGAAGTCGACTTTAAATCCATTGGGTAAAAACTGGCCCCACTCTGCTCCATGCAGAGTTGCAAAGCAACCAAGCAAGCCCACCAGGAGCCCTCCCTCTTCAACTGCAGGATCAGCCAAGGTCTCATTTCTAGAAGGTATATGAAGGGTGACAGGATATAATGATCAGATCAAAGCAACTTCAAGAGAGAAGTATTTTGCTCCCTGTGTGAGATTCATAAAAAAACGATCAGTCTTAACATGCAATTTGTCTCAAGAGGGCAGGAGCTGCAATTTTATCATGTAATTAAATCCCTATGACAGTCGTAAAGAAACTTTGTCACCTTTATCAGGGAAAGCTTCGATAATATGCTTTCCAGCAACGTCCCCAGAGTCTATAAATGTCCTTCCAGGGCTATTTACTCGTGGCTATGCATGCTGAGGATCCGGCTGTTCTGTCTCACACTCCACCACCGTGGCTATGCGGCACTCAAGGGCACCTTTGTTTCTGAGCTTCCAAAAAAGCCCTCCTGGGCTATGGATGAAAGCAGCACTTGACCTTTGGATAAGACCACATTCGTAAGGAGAAGTGACTCTGTTGTCTGGCGTGATCCTCGTTGGGCTGGGTAGCAATGTCCGGAAAATAGGTTAGCGACGTGTTCCCGCTGCACCACCCCCCCGCCATATTGTGTTCTCCCACATGATGGGAATGAGATTTCTTAATAATGTGAAATCAGTACAGACAATTTAAGTCATTATTAATAGATATACTTGATCTGAGGAAGTAAAATGTTTTAATGTTTTGTTAAATGAGGTGTGCTGTGCTAACATTGTTATTCAGAGAAAAGGTTGAGATACTTTAACATTTTTTATATTAATGTCTGTGTGACTAACTCTGGTAGATGGGTGAATGTGTCCTGGAGCTCTTAAAAGCAGAGCCTTACACACCCGCCTAGCTTATTATTCTAAAAACTTTTTTTTTTAATTTGAAAAAGCTACAGGGAGTGGGGATGAAGGAGGAGTGGGTTTTAGAAATTAAATGGGAGAGTGGGGACTAAAACAAGAAAAAATGATTTACAGTGAAAGTAGTTCACTGTAAGACCTTAGCTATTGGCCAAGCAGTAGTAAGGTGAGTATCCTAGGGTCTGATCGGATTTCATACATGGCCATTTATAGAAATGATCCATGTAGGAAGTATGAATTGACCAGGCTAACAATACACATTCGCATATTTGAGAAAGTGCTCAGAATCTCACAATGTCCACCTGGGGAATGACTTGCTGTCCTAGCTTGTCCATTTACTTGGACACTTGATCCCAGAAGGAAGCAGACATTTGCCCAATGGCCCAGGAAAGAATCCATACGTTTGGCTCTCTCCAAGAACACAAAGAAATGGCAGAGCATCTTGCGGCCTGGAAACTCTACCTCGTGGCCTGAACACATGGAAAGTCTCTGTCCTGGAGAAACAACAGCCTGAGCCTGTAATAAAACCCACATTTCAAGCTCAACTAGATTCTTCCACCAACTACCAGCAGAGCTCATCCTCAGATACCTCTGAGCAAAAGAAAATCATTCATCAGTTCAATGGCAGGATACAAAGATCCTGACATCACTTGAGAATAATAACTATAATTCATTCAAACACTTACCATTTGTATATCTCATTATAATTTTAAGGTGGATTTTACTTTTTCATCTCATTTGACCCCGAGGCCAGAACTCCCTCTCATTAGTTACCTACCCTTCAGTTTTTGTGTCTCCTATGGATAAAACATTATGTTTATCATTTAAGTCCCAAAAATATTCTTTGCAAAATTATATTTAAATCCAGTTGACTACCTGGGTAGTTATTAGAGATATTTAGTCCATTCACTGAGTTGCCCAGATAGAAGCTGGGTACCGACCCCTATTTGGATTTTTGTCCTTCTTTTCCCAAGATTACTCCACCATATGCAATAAAAGGCCACCAATCAAGTTTGTTTAGTACTCTAAAGTGGTCCACAGATACAAGTGAAGCTCCTCCATCAAATAGGTACCGTTTGATAGTTCTTCTGAAGAACTAAAACCAATAAGCATACTGATTTGGAGAAGATTATTTTCATCAGAATCCCTCTCTTTCAAGACAGGTTCTGTATTTGCTCAGAAGAATTTCCCTGGACCAGGTCCCTGGAGGAGAAGCTGAAACTGGCAGGTTCTGAGAATGCATGCAACCACAGTGAAGGGGAAGGAGGGAGGGGGGCGGACTTTAGTGGTTGCGCCAGAGACAGAGGAAGTGCCCATGGAGGAGAGAGGAGGGGTAAGATTGTGCACATGGTGCCAGGCCCTTCATATCTTCAGGATAGTCACCAAACTCCCTACATAATGTTGGTAGTGGGCTTAAAAGCAAACAAACCAAACCAAAAAACTAAGGAGCTAATTTTGTGCCCCAGCTTGGGGGCAGGGCAGAGCATACACAGCCTGAGCGGACAGGGAGGTCAAAGAAAAACACAAGGAGGCAAAGTATGGGTTCGGTCAGGGTCCCAGGGAGGAAGGGAACTCAAACTGACACCTGACTGACACAAGTTACTCTGTACCGATATGCTCTCTGAACGGCTTAAAATACCGTCAAATAATTTGCTGCATTTATGTCACCTAAATTTGGGTATAAATATCAACAATAGCACCACTAACCTCTGACCCTAAAATCAAGAGGAAAAGTCTAGTATCATAAACAGGAGCCCCCAGCATCGTGCGAAGGTCTCAGCCACCTGACCCAGAGGACAATGGGATCCTATATGACTGGGGTTTTAATGTCACCTTGGGGCATCTATATTCTATATGTTCACTTAAATCATCCATAAGCATATATCCTACGGGATCAGAATGAAAACCTTGTCTGCACATTAGAAGCGCCTGTGGGGCGGGGAGAGGGTGTCTAACAGACCTGCTGGCCAGGCTGCATTCCCCAACCCGTGACACCAGGTCCTCTCAGGTTGGGATCCAGACATCCTTATCTTTTTAATGCTCCGCAGATGGTTCCACTTTACGGCCAAGATTTGAACCATCGCTCTGCACATACCATGTGTATTATTTCTCAAGTTGGAGTTTTTAGCAAGACCTTCCTAAAAGAAGACCCATATTTTTTTCCACCTTCTCTAAAAGGTTTCCAGGAAACTTTCCACTGCAGGTAGAACTATACCCCATGCCTACATCCCCTCTACATATTAATGAATAATTCCATGTCACAAAGGAAAATTCTTTTATCCACGGTGACTTGTTCCTAGTGACCCAGAAAGCTCCAAGGACCCCCACTCCCTTTTCTAAATATTCCCAGACCATCTTTTTCATCCTTTCTAGGGATCTTGCCCAGCATTGACGTCAATTCAGGCTTTGAGGAAGCAAATTCTTTACTTATCTGAAAACTAAAACTCTAGTCTTTCTGGTCCTTCTGTTATATCACAATTCCTCAAGGATTTTGGTAATTGTTCAGCAACATCATATACAAATTCCCTCTTGGAAGAAGTTGAGTTTTCATAAGGACTGAAATAGGCAGAGAAGATAAGGTTCGAGTCATATCTTGAAGCTTATGCATTGGCTCTGACTAAGCTGAGAAGGGTGAGGACAATGAAAATGAAATTAAAATGGCCTGACCCGAGCAAGGTATGGATGGAGAGAACTGTTGTACAATGGGCAAGAAGGAGCCCAGTGCTGGATCAGGAAACAGTGCCGTTCACCTGTCACTTAAGGACATCATTCGGCTGGTGGGAAGGAGGACTAAAAAACTCCTATGTGTTAGGGTCCTGTGGTCACTGCTCTTTCCTGTGTGATCCTTGGGGGCAGGATTATTGTATTTTTTGTCTCTGTATCCCCAAAACCTAACCACACACCCTAGAGCATAATATTCCATGAATGCTTATGGAATGAATAGATGAATGAATGGATTGGTTTATAAGTGTTTGTAGGGTCTTTTGGGTTTTATTTTGTTTTTTTTAATGTAATAATCACACATATGGTTATTATTGCTCTTTAAAAAAACAAAAACAAGACACCTCTGTCATGCTCCTGAAGTAATCTACATGTCCTACTTGTAAAATCAACGCTGTCTCCCACGAGCTATTTTTAAAGCTCTCACAAAGAACCGTGTCTGTTTCTGGACTACTATTCCCTACCCACCGAAATCAAGCTTGGATATTTAGGGCACTATTGACAAATATAATGCATGGAAAGCTAAATTTACCACAGAACACAGGCCAGAATGGCTCTTATCCCTGGACTTACCTCCAATTCTCCCACCCCTTTTAAAAATAACCCATGACAAAATATATCAGGAACAAAGGAATTCTCTGGTTTAAAGTGAAGTCCAAGTTGGATCATTCTATAGTTGTGTGTATTATAGTTGTGTATGAATAAGTCCTTCAGAAATGAATCTAATCACAATCCATCTGAGAAAAATAACATGGCAAATTGGCTAAGCTTATAGAGATGAAAAATCTGAAGAACTAATAGAGTAACTGCATAGTATATGAATGAAGTGGGGAGAGTGGTTGGCTTTATTTTAGCGTACAACTGATATGGGATATGGTCTCTGTAGTGTTGCCTTTTGTCATTTTCTGTAGGCACAAGCCTCTTATGTCTGATGGAGGATGTGCGTTCCTTGCAAACGTGGTTATATTCTTTACCACCGCATTGTCCATAGCACCCAGCAGTGTTTTAGGCACACAGGGGGGCCTTGAAAAAAATCTCAGCTGTTCCATTGATGAAACTGATTCTGTCTTTGCCCCTGCTGATGGAGACGAGGGAGGTAAAATTTAAAACATGTGAAATGAGGTTTTAAAGAGCCCTCATGGATCCATTCTCATGGGTTGGAAGAACCAATATTGTTAAAATGTCCATACCATCCAAAGCAATCTACAGATTTAATGCAATCCCAATACCAACAACATTTTTTACAGAACTAGAACGGATAATCCTAAAATATAAAGAGAACTGCAATAAATAAATAAATAAATAACCAAAGAAGTCTTGAAAAAGAAGAACAAAGCTGAAGTGGAGGTATCACAATCCCAGATTTCAAGATACATTAGAAAACTGTAGTAATCAAAACAGTATGGTAGTGGCACAAAAACAGACACATAGATCAATGGAATGGAATAGAGAGTCCAGAAATAAACCCATGCTTATATGGTTAATTAATCTATGACAAAGAAGGCAAGACTATCCAGTGGGAAAGAGACAGTCTCCACCAAATGGTGCTGGGAAAACTGGACAGAAACATGCAAAAGAATGAAACTGGGCGACTTTCTTACACCATACACAAAAATAAACTCAAAATGGATTAAAGACCTAAATGTGAGACCTGAAGCCATAAAATCCCTAGCAGAAAACATAGGCAGTAATTTCTTTGATATCAATCATAGAAACATTTTTCTAGATATGTCTTCTTTGGCAAGGGAAATAAAAGCAAAATTAAACTATTGGGATTACACCAAAATAAAAAGCTTCTGCACAGCAAAGGAAACCATCAATAAACAAAAGGGCAACCTACTGAATGGGAGAAGATATTTGCAAATGATATATCCTATAAGGGGTTAAAATCCAAAATATATAAAGAACTTACACAACTCAACACCAAAAAAATAATAATAATCCAATTAAAAATGAGCAGAGGACCTGAATAGACATTTTTTCAAAGACATACAGATGACCAACAAACACACGAAAAGATGCTCAACATCACTAATCATTAGGAAATGCAAATTAAAACCACAAAGTAATATCACTTTACACTTGTCAGAATGGCTAAAATCAAAAACACAAAAAATAACAAGTGTTGGCAAGGATGTAAAGAAAAAGCACCATCATACACTGTTGGTGGGAATGCAAATGGGTGCAACCACTGTGGAAAATAGTACGGAGTTTCCTCAAAAAATTAAAAATAGATTTACCATTTGATCCAGTAATTAATTCCACTGCTGGGTATTTACCCAAAGAAAACAAAAACATTAATTCAAGAAGATATATACAACCTTATGTTTATTGCAGCATTATGTACAAAAGATATGGAAGCAACCCAGGTATCCATTGATGGATGAATGTATAAAGAAGATGAGGTATCTATATACAATGGGATATTAGCTATAAAAAAGACGGAAATCTTGCCATTTACAACAACACAGGTGAACCCAGACAGTATAATGCTAAGTGAATAAGTCAGTTAGAGGAAGATAAATACCACATAATTTCACTCTTATGTGGAATTTAAGAAACAAAACAAAGAAAAAAGAGACCCAAAAGAAGACTTTTTTTTTTCATTTTCAGTATTTTTTATTGTTATGTTAATCACCATACATTACATCATTAGTTTTAGATGTACTGTTCCATGATTCATTGTTTGTGCATAACACCCAGTGCTCCATGCAGAACGTGCCCTCTTTAATACCCATCACCAGGCTAACCCATCCTCCCACCCCCCCCAAAAAAAGACTCTTAAATACAGAAAACAAAATGGTAGTTGCCAGAGGGAAGGTGGGGGGGGATGGGTGAAATAGATAAAGGGGATTAAGAGTGCACTTACCGTGATGAGCACTGAGAAATGTATAGAATTATTGAATCATTGTATTGTACACTGGAAACTAATATAATGCCATGTGTTAATTATACTGGAATAAAAAAATAAAGAGCCCCCATGAAGCATTCAATAGACAGTCCTATGAAATTTGGTAAGGCATCCTGACATGTGGGGAAGGGTAGAGTGTACAGTAGAGGTCACAGATCTGAGGTAGAACCTCAGACCCAGCATCTGAGTCCCTGTCCTTGGCCAGCCAAGGGGCCCGGTTACCATCTAAATTCCCTAAGGGATAAAGGTAGCAGATGGCCAGGAACAAGAGAGGAATTTCAATGCACTTGAGCAAATTTCAAAGAGATCAATCCATTCATTCTTTCACCATCTGCACTGAGGACCAGACGAGGACCACAGTGACAACACTGTGCTAGGTACTAAGAAGCAGAAGCTCATGGTCAAGCAGGGGCACAGACGAGAGCAGTAACCAACAGTGAGCCAGGTAGCATGGACAAAGTGCCAGGACAGACATCAGGACTAGCCAGAGAGGTGAAGGGAATCTAAGCTGAGCGTTGAAGAATGGGTGGCACCAGACAGGTGACAAGGGGAACACCAGAATGCCAGGCATAGGGCACAGCAAGTGCATACACCTGGAGGCCTGAGACACCACACACCATCAGGGGACTACTGATGCCTGTGCTAAAATGTGTCATGGTCAACGGCAGCAGTGAGGGCGAGGTAGGAAGTCTTTGTGCTCACAGTGAGGTGTTTGGGTGCTGACCATCTCAGGATCAAGAAACCTTGAGCAAGTTACTGAATCTCGGAGTCCCGGTTTCCTCTTCTTCATATGGCACCAAGGCTGCCCACCTATGGGGCCCCTGGACAGAGAGCCACTTGCTGGGGATGTTTGGGTAGAAGGAGCCTCCTCCTGTAGCTCACCCCACACCCTAAGAGCTGAACTCAATGGGCCCTTCTGCACCCTCTGTACTGAGCCTGGGCCCAGGCGTCAGACAACCACAGTGAGGATAATAAACCCAGTCCCCATGGCAGCCAGCTCAGGCAGTGACCATTTCCCTCCCATCCCCACGCTGTCTGTCACCAATGAGAGCCCTTCAACTTTGGGGACACAGTCAACACAGCTTATCTGCCTGCATGAAGGCATCAGACAGATGAGCACATCTCCCTCTTCCCAGGAACCCCGCAGCCCTCTTCTGCAGAGGAGATGTGAGTTCTACCATGTGAGGGAAACTCCAGGCCTTGGATCAGTCCATGCATGTACATTTATGCCTGCAGGGTAGGCATATATAACCAGGGTAGAAACATATCTTTATTAAATGATAAATGCAGGCGATTTTGCCTCCACCTTTTACCTCTTCTAAGGAAGATTGAGGGTACTCTGCTGGGCCCCCTATTGTTGTGCAAAGTCTTGGTGAAAGGGGCCCTCCAGAGGCCAAATTACTGTTCAAAACAAAGAGCCAATACGGAGAGCATGCTCAGGCTGGGGGATGGGGGGCGTGCTTAGAAGAACAGAGCAAGTCAAGGGGCACTTTGAGGTACAGAGGAGATCAAGAAACAGGAACATGGGGGAAGAGGGTGCTTAAGAAGTGTGGCTGTGAAGGATGTGCTTCCCCCGTGACCCCTCTTCCTTGACTTCAAGTCTTTCTTCCTGTCATCTCTGTCGTTCCTTTGATTGCAACACCATATAGCGACAGGATCCCACAGGTGCATGTCCGACGCTGGTACCCTGTGGGTGGTGGCTCCTGTTCTTACCCTCTCTCAGCAGCTCTGTGCGTAACTGTCCCAGGCACGTGCTCCAGCATGTCCCCTTTGGCCCATCCAGGCAGCACCCTCCCTGAGCCTCCGTCCTCCCTCTAGCCTCTGGTCACACGTTTTATCATCACTGACACCAGACATGGCAAAGGATGCGATCGCCCAACCACAGTGGCCCATCCCAACTTCCTAGTAGGAGAAAAACAAGAATTGGGAAAAAAGATGTAAGAATTGTGTATTACCTATATTATGAGAAAAAGATGATTTTATTAATTTTTAGACAATAAAATAAAGCCCTGCACTAAGCTGTAACAAATAACTAGTAAGTTGCTAATAAAAAGCTGTTACCATTCATTTAGGAAACAGAAATTGTGGCATTTCCCATCTTCAGCAAGGGATGCACTTTTGGGGATGAGTTCTCAACAACTGGAAGGAACTCACAGGCCACCAGGGGCCCCAGATGATGCCTTTGGGAATCCCTGGTCTGCCCTATGGAGCCTCCCACGCAGGGACACTTGCGGAGAGCCTGGCCATTTGCAGCATCCAGCTGGGGCTCCCTTATACATGCTCAGGGCTGAAACAGCCCTCAGAACACGCGTCCACCCACCCTTGTTCACAGCAGCAAAGAAAGCGATAGGCCAACTACAAGAAGACACCCTACAGAGCAGGAAAAGAAGCCCCACCCATTTTCGAGTGTCTGCCCTTGTGTGGAGAGCTGTTTTGGAGATAAACAGGTGTGTCTGTCTCTGGAAGTTGAATCTATATAATCACAAGGGGGTGGCTGAGCACTCTGGCATGTCAGTGGTCACATGATGCTGGTCATATCAAGTAACCATGATCACATCAGAGCCCGCAGGAGTTATAAATACACCACCACCGAGCCCCAACTGGATGACAATTGAGTAATGACAATAGAAATAGCTCACACTCCGTAAGACCATCTTTCCCCTTCCTGGAGAACTTTTCCGAAACCAACAGCATTACAATGGAGAGATGGCCAGAGCCAGTTAGAGGAGAACTTCAAATCTTTCAGAAGATGGAAAAAGAGCCTCAAGCTGGAGCTGGGTCCCCAGTGCTCGAGTACCATGCTGCCTTGGTCACGGGAGATCTGAGCCGTCTGGAGCAGCTCATGAACCGGTTCTTCCAGGATGCCAACGTGGTGTTTGAGATCAAGAAGGATGAGATGGAGTGGCGGGTGAAATCCCCAGCCACATTTGGACTGTCAGGTACCCTTTTTCCTTTAAAGCTCAGCTATTTACGTTTAAGGAGCTACTAACACTCCTCTGGATGTGTAACTCTGGTGTGCAGACTGCTCACATAGGCGCCGCATTTAGCGTACGCGAGCGAGGGACATCTATAAATGAAATTTGGTCCGCACAATGTTTTAGATGATGAGATGCGAGAAATCAAATTAGAAAGGCCAAAATGTGGGTGAGAAGGGGCCATCTGAGGCTGGAAGGTTCTTCTGGTCTTTAAAAGAGAACACTGGTTTGGGTGCTGATCTGCTAGGGCCTGTGTCTGGCAGCCAGGGAGGCAGGTCCCCTGGCATGCAGCTCTGCTCGAGGTCCTTCTATGAACCTGCGAACACCACGGCTACAGCAGGGTGGCTGGGGCACAGCCAGCATCAACAGAGGGGGAGCACTCCGCTGGTGCTCCTCCGGGAACCCAGGAGAGCCTGAGAGTGGGGGAGGGAGGGGAAGAAATCAGAGGTCCCTAAGTCATATGTCTGAGTGCATTCTTGCAGCCTGAACACCACTACGTGCTGGGCTGGCAAGAGAGCCCACCAAGGAGAGAGACACTCCCCTAACCGCCCCCCCACCTGGGATAAAGAGACTTGCTGACCACCAGGCTGCAGCCAGGGCTTTCTCCACTGGCGCTCTGCAGTGGGCACCCTTTCCCTGGGGTGTCCAGATGCAAGACATTTACCAAGAGGGCTCATGTGTTGGAATCCACTGCAGCTCTGCCAGACCAAAAGGATTTGAGACCCTGTGGTCAGTGGGCCAACGGCCAATGTCCCGTGTCCCATGTACCTGCCTTGTGGATTCGGACAGGCAAAGAATGGAAGGTCAGCTTCCAAAGAATGGACATCCTCCCTTTTATACCCCCCGTGGGGAGAAGGAAATAAACGCAAAACTGTCAAAGGGCTAAGCAGCTCAGAGCAACCAGTGAGGCAGTGGGGGCTTCAGGGAAGGCAAGTGTAGTTGTGGTCTGGGCCACACCACCCCCAACTCAGAGGGTCCCGGAGCCTTTCTGGGCCTCCCCTCCTTCATCTGTCCCAGACAGGGGCACACATTCCTCCAAGGAGCTGGGTGGTAGTTCGACCAAGAAAGCCAACAGCTCAAATGCTCGATCAATGGCAATTTTTTTTAATCACATGCCTCCCAGCCCTGGACACACTCACCATGCTCCAATGTTGCCATTTCAAATAGGTATTATTGTTAACCCATGGTCTGAATCCAAAGGCTCCTTCCTTTTTTCCTCCTTACTCTTTCCACTCCTGAGTTCTGCTGATTTTCTACGGCACACCTGAACCACAGAAGTTAGCACATGCTGCCCACCAAGGCGATAAGCTGTTGCCACGGAAGGGGCAGCCCTGAGAGCCAGTGCGGACCTGTGGCCTCCGTGGGGACTGGGAAGAGAAGGTGGGTGGTGCTGGGGACTGCTGCATTCCCTCCTCTTTTCTGCTCAGCCACTCCGCTTCCCCGGCAGCTCACCCAAGCCGCAGAAATGACCAAACTCGGCTTGGGAACAGCGCCCTCTCTCATACGAGAACTTGCTGGTGGCCAGTTACAGCTCCCCCTGAAGGGGACCGTGGGCAAGGGGGTAACACTAGCAGCCCCCCAGTACCTCAGTACATCCAGGATGGGATGCTGGCCTCATCCAGCTGGCAGTCCAAGGAAAGCATTGGCATGAGCAGCTGATGTCTAGAAGGATGTACCACATGGGGAGAATCCTAGGTCTCTGTTCCTCCTGGTGGCAGAACCTAGACCGGGGAGTGGGAATTATAGGCAGCAGATTCAAGTTTTCTGATCCAGACAGCTGCCTCAGAAGTCAGGTTTTCCTGAAGGCCTTGCGGAAGCTTATCACCGTCTCCCAGGACCTGGACAAGGGTGCTGGCCCTACACAGTGGCTGAGCTAAAGGCCCACCCGAGACCCCTTCCATCAGTCCTGAGACTTCCAAGTCTCAGGAATCCAGGCTGGGTGAACAGGGCTGCTGACATAGGCAGAGTTGGGCTGGGAACTTGATGTGCCCTGGAGAATGGAGCACCTCCTTCCTAGCCCCCCACCCACCCAGTAAGTAGACTTCCTAGCTCAGGAAAATGAGTACAATCAAAACCAGGAGCTGGTCCCTCTAGGTATGTAGACCACTGCTATCACCAAGAACCATATGCATCCATCCTCCTCCAAATCAGCCCCGGGCTTCCCCAGGAAGGGGAGACCAAACCCATGCAGGCCCACATCCCCAGGGCCTCTGGCCACCATCATCCACTACCAGGACAATAGGCTCCACATCCCCCACCGAGTGTGCAACAGCCCACAGGCTGGGCCTTGGGGACACAGGGCAGGCTGGAACTCCGCACCACATGCAGGTAGGTAATTATGAGTGGTCTTTCAAAACCTGCTCAGCATGGGTCCCAGGAAGGAGGTGGCCTGTGAAAAGGGTCTCCTCTGCAGCTCATTACAGCCATGGTATCGATTCTTCCATCATTATCAGAAGGCATTCCTGCCATGTGAAATCCTGTCCCTTGAAGTGTATTCACCGGGGACTGCTTCCCCATTTCCACGAGCGCTCCTGGCCGCTAACAACCTTCCACGGGCCTTTTGAAAGCCCAAAGTTTTCAGACAAGTACAATGTATAGCACCTGCTTCATTCATCCACCAAGAAAGGGCAACCTACACACACACACACACACACACACACAACCCTAAAAAGCGCAAAGAAACAAACCAGAATTGTGCTGAATGTGGACACCACATCAAAGAGAGCCTCTGAAACCCAGCGCTTCCAAGAGGACTAAACTTTCTAAGGCCTTTCCTTGAGCAACCTTGGCTCGGCGGGTCAGTTTATTCTGTCTGCTGTCTTCTCCTGTTAATGATAAAGGGATAAGTTTGGGGTTCAGTGAGAGAGAGCTGGATTCCAGAAAAACCCACAGCTCACTTCCCTGCCTCAAGCTGTCCCTAATTCAGAGCCTGGAAAACGTGAATTCTTGCCTTACATTCTCCCACCATCCACCCGCTGGGTCAGCCCTTCACTCCTCAAATCCTAGGCAAGTCCCCAGTCACCCCCATATTTGGCAAGACCCTCTTGCTTCTCAATACCCTCCATTCCTTCTGGCTCAGTTGTGGCCCTATCAATCTCTTTTTTATTCCTTTTCTCCCCCTTGCGTCTCCACCTCCCTCCTCAGTGTGCCTCTCCTGGGCCTCCGGACTCTCCTTCCAACTTCATTCCCCGTTTTCCCTCAAGCTCTCTCTCTGCCTCTCGGGGCGCCTGGGTGG
>NC_138371.1:3940072-3951043 GCF_054177405.1 Leptonychotes weddellii
AGATTTCTTTATATATTCTGGCTGCAAGTCCCTCATCAGACATGTAATTTGTTAATATTATCTTCTGATGTGTGGGTTATATTTTCTTCTCTTAAAAGTGTGTTTTGAAGAACAGCAATTCTTAATGTTGGTGGAATCCAGCTTATCAATTTTTTCTTTTAGGGATTATCTTGGGTTATTATACGTTTAAAAAAAAAAATCTTTGCCTAACCCAGGGTCACAAACATTCCCTCCTGCATTTTCCTCTATAAATTTAATAACTGTATATTTTACATTTAAGTCTGTGACCCATTTTTAGTTAATTTCTGGATATGGTGTGAGGTATGGATTGAAGCTTTTTTCTCTGCACGTGGATGTCCGATTGTTCCAGCACCATTTGTCAAAAAGCCTTTCCTTTCTCCACTGAATTGCCTTTGTACTTTTGTCTAAAATCAACCGACTATTTAATATGTATTGGTTTCTTTCTGGACTCTCTTGTCATGTACACACAGGACAGGACAAGGTCTGACTGTTTCAGTTGTAAAGACCCAAAGAGCCACCCTTAAATTCAGACCATTTATCACCTACAGAAGCAGTGAAGAGAGGAATAGCCAAAGGTGCCAACTCTTCCTCCCACACATCAGGAAGGACAACACCTAAATGAAAGGGGCCAGATGATTAGCAGTGTGAGTTGTAGGATATCCAGTTGCTGAGAAGCCAACTATAGACTTGAGCTGAATGGTTCTATAGTCTGTGGCTCCACTCTGAGGAGGCAAGGCAGGAAGTCCCAAGCCTCATCAGAACCCAAAAGATGATGAAAAACTCTCATGATAGGGAGGCAAGTGGACAATGGCCTTACAGCAGCACCTTACAACCTTCCCATCCATAAAGATCACAGAGTGTCCTGCCAAGACTTAGATCAGCAGTGGGTCAAGACTTTCACTTGCATGGCCTATGTGGATACATACAAGGTTGCCGGGGCTCCATGGCAGAATTTGTGTTCTATTTCATTGATCTCTTTGTCAATGTTGACACCAATACCACTTGCATGGCATACTCTAGCTCTAGAAGAAATCTCAAAGTCAGGTAGTAGAAGTTCTCAGGCACTGTTCATTGTCAAAGTTGTTTTTGGCTATCCTAGCTCTTTGCATTTCCATATAAATTTTAAAACCAGTTTGTCAGCTTCTACAAAAGGCTGCAGGGTTTTCACTGGGATTGCTATGAATCTGTGGATCAATCTATAGATCTGGGGAGAATTGATATAACAAACACAATAAAGCTCTCCATTTCTTTAGGTCTTTAATTTCTCTCTGCTGTTTCTTAGTTTTCAGTGTATGGGGCTAGCGCATATTTGTCAGATTTATCCCTAAATATTTTTTTAATTTTTTTTGTGCTTTCTAAATGGTATTTTTTTTTTAAAGATTTTATTTATTTATTTGACAGAGACAGAGACAGCGAGAGCAGGAACACAAGCAGGGGGAGTGGGAGAGAGGGCGAAGCAGGCTTCCCGCCGAGCAGGGAGCCCGATGTGGGACTCGATCCCAGGACCCCGGGATCATGACCTGAGCCGAAGGCAGACGCTTAACGACTGAGCCACCCAGGCACCCCTGTAAATGGTATTTTTTAATTTAAATTTTTAATCATATGTAGCTATTATATAAAATAATAATTTACTTTTTGCATATTGATCTCGTATCTTGCAACCTTGTTAAACTCACTAATTGTTCTCATAACTCATTGTAAATTCCATAAGATTTCTATGTAGGCGGCCATGTGATCTTTGGATAAACAGTTTTACTTCTTTTTCTATTGATGCATTTTATTCCTTTTCTGGCTTTATAGCATTGGCTAGAGCCTCCATTGCAATGATGAATAGAAGTAGTAAAGAGCAGAAAACTTTTCTTATTCCTGATCTTAGAGGAAAGCCTTACATCTTCCCCCATTAAGTATGATATTAGATGTTGGATTTTATAGCTGAACTTTTTCAGATTGAGAGAGCTCCCTTCTATTCCTAGCTTCCTGAGAGTTTGGATATTTGGATATTGAATTTTCTCAAATGCCTTTTCTGCACATTTAGAGATGTGTGTTTTTTTAGTCTGTTAATATGATGATGATTTACAGTGATTGTTTTTCAAATGTTAAACCAACCTTGCCTTCTTGAGATAAACTACAGTCTATCATGAGTATTATCCTTTTTAATAAATTCTTGGGTTTGATTAGATGGAAAAAAATTTAATCTGTATCTATGCTCATGGAAGATATTTGTCCGTAATTTTCTTTTCTTGTAATGTCTTTATCTGGTCTTGGTGTCAGAGTAATGCTGGTCTCAAAAATGAGTTGGAAAGTGTCTCTTCCTTATCTATTTTCTTGAAGAGCTAGCATAAAATTGTTATTTCTTTCTCAAATGTTTAGTAGAATCCATCAGTGAAGCTATCTGGGCCTGGAGTTTTCTTTGTGAGGTTTTTTAACTAATTCAATTTCTTTAATAGCTATAGTGCTACTCAAAATATTTCTTTCTTTTTGAGTGAGCTTTGATAGCTTGCATCTTTGAAAAGATTTAGCTCTTTCATCTACATTGTTGAATTTATTGGCATAAATTGTTCTTATTATCCTTTTAATCTGTAGAATCTATAGTAATATCACCACTTTCATTCATGATATTAGAATTCATTATATTGTTTCTTTTATTTTCTTCCCTGATCAGTCTTGCTTTTGATTTCATTGGTTTGTTGGTTGGTTTTACTGTTTTCTATTTCACTAACTTCCTCGGTGGCCTTTATTACCCTCCATTCTTTGATTATCTTGAATTTCATTTGCTCTCCTTTTTCTAATTTCTGAAGATAGAAACTAATGTCATTGATTCGATGATTTTTT
This sequence comes from Leptonychotes weddellii, assembly GCF_054177405.1. Classification (NCBI taxonomy): domain Eukaryota; kingdom Metazoa; phylum Chordata; class Mammalia; order Carnivora; family Phocidae; genus Leptonychotes; species Leptonychotes weddellii. The sequence goes on from NC_138371.1 coordinate 3,942,926, forward strand.
TTTAAGTTTTCTAATATATGCTTTTGGTGCAATACATGTCCCCCTACGTGCTACTTTAGCGAAATCCCACAAATTTTAATATCATACTTTTCCACTTTCAGTTAGTTTTAAATTCTTTCTAATTTCTCTTTTTATTTTTTTTCTTTGAACCATAATTATGTAGAAGTGTGTTATTTAGTTTTCAAATATTTGGGTATTTTCCAGATATCTAGTATTGATTTCTAATTTAATTCCATGTGATTAGAGAACTTACTTTGTATCACTTTGCTCCTTTTAAATTTGAGTCTTCTTTTATTATACAAAATATATTCAGTCTTAGCAAATGTTCCATGTACACCAGAAAGGAATTGTTGTTGGGAGAAGTAGTCTATAAATGTCAACTGAGTCAAGTTGCCTAGTGTTAAGTCTTCTATATCCTTACTGATTTTCTGCCCACTTATTTTACAAGTTATTGAAAGAGCGGTGTTGAAATCTCTAACTACAATCATGGATTTGTCTGTTTCTCTCTACAGTTCTATCAGTTTTTGCTTCAAATATTTTGAAGCTTTGTTATTAGGTACATGGATGTTCAGCGGTTATGTCCTCTTGAAGAACTGGCCTCCATCATTTTTTTTAGATTTTATTTAAATTCAAGTTAGTTAATATATAGTGTATGATTAGTTTCAGGGGTAGTATTTAGTGATTCATCAGTTGCATATGACACCCAGTAATATTCTTTGCTCTAAAATCTATTTAGTCTTGGGGCACCCGGGTGGCTCAGTCAGTTAGGCGTCCAACTCTGCTCAGGTCGTGATCTCAGGATCATGAGATCGAGGGCCCATGTCAGCTCCATGCTTGGTGTGGAGTCTGCTTGAGATTCTTTCTCCCTCTCCCTCTGCCCCTCCCCACCCTGCGCTCTCTCGCTCTCAAATAAATAATCTTTTAAAAATAAAATAAATTAATTTTTTTAAAACTACTTAGTCTCAGGTGCCTGGGTGGCTCAGTCATTAAGCGTCTGCCTTCGGCTCAGGTCATGAACCTGGAGTCCTGGGATCGAGCCCCGCATTGTGCTCCCTACTCCACGGGAGGCCTGCTTCTCCCTCTCCCATTCCCCCTGCTTGTGTTCCCTCTCTCACTGTATCGCTCTCTGTCAAATACATAAAATCTTTAAAAATAATAAAATAAATAAAATAAAATAAAAACTACTTAGTCTCATATTAATATATCTAGTCTGATGTTAATATAAATTGCTTCTGAACAGTGTTATCATTAGTATGTCTTTTTCCATCTATATTAGTTCTCTATTGCTGCATAACATCACCACGGGGCGCCAAGGTGGCTCAATCATTTAAGCCCCCAACTCTTGATTTCAGCTCAGGTCTTAATCTCAGGGTCATGAGTTCAAGCCCCATGTTGGACTTGGAGCCTACTTAAAAAAAAAAAAAAAAAAAAATCACCACAAACTTAGAGACTTGAAACAACACACATTTATTACCTCAAAGTTTCTGTGGGTGAAAAGTTTGGGAATGGCTTAGCTGGGTTCTCTACTTCAGAGTCACGCACAAGACTGCAATCAAGATGTCACTGAGGCCTGGGGTTTCATCTGAAGAATCAACTGGAAAAGAATCGCTGCCAAACTCATAGGGTCATCAGCAGGATTCAGTTCCTCAGGGACTGTGGACTGAAGGTCTCAGGGGTCTTTTTTAAGCTTTATTTATTTATTTTAGAGAGATAGAGTGCTTGGTGAGGGCAGAGGGAGAGGGAGAGAGACACTTAAGTGGACTCTGCATTGAGCGAGAAGCCCAACACAGGGCTCCATCCCACAACCCCAAGATCACAACCTGAGCCGAAACCAAGAGTCCAATGCTTGACCGACTGTGCCACCCGGGCGCCCCTGAAGGTCTCAGTTTCTTGCTGACAATTGACTGAAGGCCAACCTCAGTTTGTGTCTTTATTTTTAAAGTGGATTTCTTGTAGGCAGCTTATAATTGGATCTTTCTTTAAATCCAGTCTGATAGTCTCTGCCTTTTAATGGGATGCTTAAAGTATTTACATCTGATGTGATTTGACATGGCTAGGTTCAAATCAAACATCTTGCTTTTTTTTTTTTTTTCTACCCATTCTTTGTTCCCTTTATCTTCTTTTTTTTACCTTCTTCTGTATTAATTGAGGATTTTGGGGGGCACCTGAGTGGCTCAGTCGGTTAAGCTCTGTCTTCAGCTCAGGTCATGATCCTGGAGTCCTGGGACCAAGCCCCACATCGGACTCCCTGCTCAGCGGGGAGCCTGCTTCTCCCTCGCCTCTGTCCCTCTCTCCTGCTCATGCTCTCTCTCTCTCTCTCAAATAAATAAATAAAATCTTTTTTAAAAATTGAGGATGCTTTGTGATTCCATTATATCTCCTGTTTTGGCTTATCCTATACAACATTTCGTTGTGTTATTTTAGTAGTTGCTTTGGTTGATAGTATACATCTTTACCTTATCAGTCTGCACTCAAGTAATGACATACTACTTCACATATAGGACAACAGTATACTTCCATTTCTCTTCTCCGAGCCTTTGTGCTATTGATATCACATATTTTACTTCTACGTAAAAGTCCCACAATAACTTGTTACTGTTTTTGTTCGACTAGTCAATAATTTTTTAAATATATTGAAATAATAAAGAAAAAGTTTTTATGCTTACCCAGGGAGTTCCTATTTCCAGTTTCCTTCATCCTTTTGTATAGATCAAAGATTTCATCTAGTATCATTTTTTTTCTGCTTGAAGGGCTATCTTTAATATTTCTTATAGGGAAGATATGCTGGTGGTGAATCCTTTCAGTGTCTGTATGTTTGAAAAGGTCTTTATTTCCCCTGAGTGTTTGAAAGGTGCTTTTTTAGGTAGAGAATTCTGGGTTGGCAGAGTTTTTTTCCTTCAGTGTTTTAGACACAGCTCCACTATCTTTTAACTTCCATTTTTAAATGAGAAATCTGTCTTTTTTATGTTTGTTCTTTTGTAATAATGTCCTTTTCCTAGCTTAACTCTTTTCTCCTTATCACTGATTATAAGCAATTTGATAATAATGTGTTTCGATGTTCATGTTTCTTGTCCTTGAGATTCAGTGAGTTTCTTGCATCTGTGGGCTTATACTTTTGATCAAATTTGGAAAAATTTTGGCAATTATTTCTTCACATGTTTTCTGTACCATCCCCTCCTCTCTTTCGGGGACTCCAATTACATGTATGTGACACCATTCAAAGTTGTTGCACAGCTCACTGATGCTCTGTTCATTTTTTTCTTATGTACTTGGTTTATCTTTTTTTCTAAAATACCTAATCTACCATTATTCCCATCCAGTGTATTTTTCATCTCAGTCATGGTTTCCAACTTTAGAAGTCCAGTGTTAAGTCTCTTATATCTTCCACACATTTACTTAATGTGTTCTGTCTTTCCTCTAGCTCCTCAAATATATGGAAATAATTGTAATGACTGTTTTACCTATCTACTAATTCTATCATCTAGGTCAGTTTTAAGGGACTGAGTTTTTTTTTTTTTTTCCTTTGTTTATTTCACTGGGTGCTGGATATTTTTGTATCCCTATCAATATTCTTGATCTCTGCCCTGGAATGTAAAGTTATTTGGAAATACTTTACAATCTTTTTGGGTCTTGATCAGAGCAGTATTTAGTCTAAGGTTGATTTTTTTCCCCACTACTGAGACAACACCCTTCTTAGTACTCTAATCCATGCCCCATTATTTCTGAGGTTTTATACTCTGGTTGTTGAGAACAGGCACTATTCCTGAACCCGTACATGCTATGAGCACAATTCTCTCTAACCCTTTTGGGGGACTATTTCCCCAGTCTTGAGCAGTTCCCTCACACACATACACTAATCAGTACTCAAATGCATACTCAGGGAGACCCTCTGCAAAGTTCTTTCTCTGTGAAGACACCCCTGCCAGGTACTTTGCCTTGCAAACGCCACCTGCCTTGGCTTCGCCAGACTCCTAGATCCAGCTCCTCAATTCTGAGTCCACTGGGCTCTGTCTAGGACCCCTTCACTGAGCCCCAGTCTGGGAGCCCAGAGGTCCTTTGAGAGGTCAAGCAGTTCAGTGTTTGCCCATTATGTTGGTAAGTTCAAACCCTGTGATCCACTTCTGCCCTCAGCTGCAGGCATTCTCCACTTTCTAGCTTAACTTTAGGGGAAGTTGGGTAAGAGGCATTTGGAAATTCTCTGTGCTACCTTTGCAACTCTTCTATAAATCTAAAATAATTTTAAAATAAGAAGAGTTTTTAAAACCAAGTTGGCTTTACACCGTAGGCTCCAACCTCCCATTTTACAATATTAGAAAAGTATTGCTTTTTACTAAGAAATGAGATAGAAACACCTACTCAGAGTACAAATTATTGTGAATCCCATCAATAGCTCTTCCAACAAGCCACCAAGCTCACATTTGGGGATCATAAAGAGCTGAGATGTATGCAGACCACTAGAGCTAAGCTTATACACTGTGTGATAAGAACTAATTTCCTGGCTTGAGTTGGTTTTTCAGAAATCATACAGGTCCAGAAGATGGTTTAATAAGGACTTTTAAAATGCCTCTGTATTAATGTGGAGCTTTTTAAATCTCTTTTCTTTTGTCTTCCTCTTTCTCCTCCTCTTCTTCTCACTTCTCTTCTGCCTCTACGTATCTCTCTATGTGACTATTTCTCCCTGGTGCTTTCATTTGACAGTCTTGACTTATTTAAATCCTGGTTAGTGGGGGAAAGTTTGAAATAAGTGATGAATATACCAGAAGTTCAGGCTGAACTATGCAACAGCTGACTGAGAATCCCTTCGATATCAATGATTATAATGGGAAATGCTGGTGGATTCCATTGAACACCTCTACAATAACATAGCCAACTACCTTGAAGGATAAAAAGCTAATAGATGTCAGAAAGGGCTTGGGGTTTCGACCACAGCTTTTCAGCTCTAAAGAGTCCCCCTAAAGTTAGACTCCGAGGAGGTCTGGCTTCAGGTAGTATAAACATATTATCACTTTGACAAGAAAGAGCTACTTTCTCCAGAATCTTTTTATACATAGTAGATTTTAGGTCATCCTTAATTTTTTTACCTTACAGTAGAGAGGGGGTCGTTGACCTACATACAGAGCCATTTCATTTTCTTACTCTTGATGACAATGGTCTCCACACCTAGGGACCCACTTCTGCTCCAACCCCTTTTAGTCAGCAATTCACCATGGGTGCAGGACTTTAAAACCTTTGAGTCTCTGAGTTCCTGGGATTAAAAAAGAAAAATTATCTGTGCTTCCTTCCAACCAGCAAGCTTCAGAATTCAGAATTCAACACACAAAAAGGGATATCGAAGCTTTAATCTAGGAGCCTTTTGAAGAGATTTTCCCAAAAAGAAAAGTTCCAGTAAAGTTACTCTCTTCACGTTAGTAGCCTGCATGTCAGCCTCGCCCTATTTATTATCAGACTCCTCTCGTGACCCTTTTTTAAATTCTGAAATAATTAAAATGAGAAAAGAATTAGTAGAGTCCTGATTCTTTTTTTCATGTAAAGTTATCTTGACTTAAATGGAAGGAAGAAGGACTCGCTTCCTTCACGAACATATGAGTAAAAAGCATGCATGTTTACTTTTTTGTCCCAGCTGGATTAATTTAACTTAATAACAAATAATTCATAAGCCAGCATTGGACTTGGGAAAGCAGCTAATTACCTTTAAAATCATTGCAGAAAATCACTGGACAATGCTTTTCTAGTTCAGACCAGGCAGGCTGAAATCTGAGCAGAGAGAAAGAGGGTATTACGTTTCCTGAGGCAAGAAAGGCACACTCTGGTCAGGTTCAAGCATGGATAACTGTTCAAAGTCCCCACACCAACCCCAAAAGTCTCCACCAAATAACAGGAAGAGTTACCTGCATAAGAGTTACCAGGCTCTCGGGCATTGATACATAATCCAGAAAACTGTCCACACTTTCCATACCCTAGATGAGTAAGTGATATATTGAGGGGAGAAAACATGGCCTGATCCAACAGGAGTTGGAGGCATCAGAAGGATATTAAAGAGCAAGGTGTCAGAGAGGGGCCATCCTCATCGGGTGATTTGATTATTTGCAGAACATCACACATTCCTGAGCACTTGCAACTGTCTTACTTCCTACAGTCCTCCAGCAGACCGGCAAGGCATTGTTATCCCCAGTCTTCAGATCAGGAAACTGAGGCTCATCGAAGGCCTATGTTTTGCTAGTAAGGTGGCACACAGTGGAAATTGTCAAAAGCCAAGTGTTGTAAGAGAGACCAACGCTGAAAGATCACCTCTCCCTTGAGCCTAAGGCAGACACTTAACGACTGAGCCACCCAGGCATCCCCACCTAAGTTCTTTTCAAAAACTCTGGTATCTAGCCACCACCTTTCAGACACATACTATCACAGGTGTACTCCCCTCCCCCCAACCCTGGACGGCCTCTCAGGCAGATGTGTCAGCTTTCCGGTCACTTGCCAAGTCCTATTTGAACATCTACAACTCATTGTCAGGAATGAAAAGAGGTAATGCAGGCCAAATCAAACCTTTACCCTCAGGGCAAAACCTTTGACCAGACACTCGAAGAAAGATATACAAATGGCCAATAAGCAAATGAAAAGGTGCTCAACATCATTAGTCATCGGGGAAATGCAAATTAAAACCACAAGGAAAAATTCACTGTTTCACACCCATTGGAATGGCTAAAGTCAAAACCCCTGACAAATACTGAACATCAGCAAGAATGCCGAACAACCAGAACTCATGTACACTGTTGTTGGGAGTGTATAATAATATAATCACTTCAAAAAATGTTTGGCAGTTTCTTTTAGAGTTAAATATATACCTGCCAGCAATTCTACGTCTAGATATTTACCCAAGAGAAATCAGAAAATATGTCCTCCAGAAGATTTACACAAAGATGTTCATAGCAGGGCACCTGGGTGGCTCAGTAGGTTAAGCATCTGCCTTAGGCCCCGGTCGTGATTCCAGGGTCCTGGAATCAAGTCCCACATCGGGCTCCCTGCTCAGTGGGGAGTCTGCTTCTCCCTCTCCCTCTGCTCCTCCCCCTGCTTGTGCTCTCTCTCAAATAAATAAAATATTTTTTTTAAAATGATGTTCATAGCAGCTTTATTCATAATAGCCAAAAAAACAGAAATGCCCAAATGTCCGTCAATCTCAATAGAAGAGAGAATTTGAAAATTGTGGCATATCCATACAATTAAATACGACTCCGAAATAAAAATGAATGTTACTCATGCATGCAACAATATGGATGAACGTCACAGACATTATGCTGAGCAAAAGACGTCAGACACCAAAAAGGAGAAAATTCTAGGAAAGACAAAATTAAATCATGAGAGAAATCAGAACAGTGGTTGCCTATGGGGGTGATGACTGACTGGAAGCAAATACAAGGGAACTTCTTGGAGAAATAGAAACATTCGACATCTTGACTGGGATGTTACTTACACAGGTGTATTCCTTTGTCAAAATTTATACAACTCTAGTCTTAAGTCCTGTGCATTCCTCTGTCTGCAAAGTTTCCCTCACTTTAAAATCCATACACACATGCATTCACACATGCATACATACATAAAACTTTTCTCTCATCCAATTCAAAGCCCCCTCACCTTATCCCTCCACCTGCTTAAAGAAGGAGTCGAGTCTTTCCTTCTTCTTTTGCTCATTCTTCATTTTGCTTATCATTCTGATGCTTCTGGGTCTTCCTCTTCATCCAGTATATTGGGAGGAGAGAGAGGTTGTCCGTTTCTTGTTGATGAAGGGACACTAATGAAGCTTCTAAAAAGTCAGATACTACTTCAGGGGCAAGCAAGCAGAATTCACAGTTTGTTCCTTAAATCATTTCTCAGTTCACCAAAATGCAGGGTTTCACTTGCAATTTGGGGAGAATTTGCCCAAGATACCATCACCAGCCACAGCCATCATTCACTTCAGAAAAAAATGTGATGGCCATTGCTCCGAGAGAAACCATACAGATGGAAATGGCCGGCCGATTTCTCTCTCAATCTTCCCCCTACCCTGAAGGATTTGTCCATTCACATCAGCCATTTCAACTGTAAACACGTATGCTTGTTTAGTCTCACAGCTTAGCATCCTTGAAG
>NC_138371.1:3951143-3985832 GCF_054177405.1 Leptonychotes weddellii
GAGTCTAACCACAGGAGGGAAACTTCTTGCAATGGCTTCATTAGAAAACAGGGCTGTATTTTCCTCCTCAGTCTCTCCCCCATGTCCCCTGCCCCCCACAGGCTGGCTCTTGCCCAGGGCTCAGACAGTGGCTTCCACCCCAGCCTCGGGGCTCCAGCCACCCTGCCCCGGGGACCTGTCTCCAGCCCATCAGCCTGCACGTCAGCTCTGAGGAGGAAACAGAGTAGCAATGATGATCCAAGGAGACGGGTTGATAACACTCACTGTGCACATCATCGAGCGTGAGACCCCTTCTGCCTGTCAGAGGGACTGGGCAGCAGTCGTGTAAGGAGAATGGTGAAGGGCAGTTGGGGTTGTCCAAGGACACTGGCGACCTCCGGCCATAGGACACGCTGCTCAGGAGGCAGATGCTTAACACGCGAACAAAGTGCTTAGGAGCCATGTCTCTGTCCCCACGAAAAAGATGAAGCGAGGTGTCTGAATCTTGAATTTCATGTGATTTTGAATAGTTCCTTCATCTCCCACGTCCCTACCCTTGAGATCATTGCTCAAACCTCAAAAACTGAGTGCAGCTGGGAGGAACGCGATCTCGCGTGCAGAGCTGCTGGCATAACTGGGTGAGAAGCAGGCTGCTGTGGCCTCAGCACCAAGTCCCCAAGGCTGGTGACCTCCCCTGCCTTGTCCTGCCTTCTGGGTCCTGCCGCAAGTCTGTCCAGAAATTCTTAGGAAGTGCTCAGACAAGACACACTTCTCCCTGCCTTGAGGGCAGGACGGAACACAGCACGGACAGTGTCCCCCACTTACTGAATGAACGAGCGAATGCATGAAGCACTGGCAGAAAAGTCCAGAAATAACTTACGGAAAATGCCTCGCACAGTGCCTTGCTCAGAGAGAGTGCTTAACAGACGATACCAATGGGAAGACGCAGCAGGTGGGTGGCGTGGCTGAGAGCTTTGGAGCCAGAGGAGGAAAACCTTGGCTGTATGTCCTTATGCAAGTCACTGGCCTTTTTAAGCCTCAATTTTCCCACCTGCAAATTCCACCCACAATGCAGATTTGTTGCAAAAACCGCAGATAACATTGTTTAAAAATAAATTGAGAAATCAAGTACTGGGAACCTCTCAGCTCAGGTCCAGAGGCTGTGAAATCCCACTGTTGAGGGCTTTGTGTAAACCGAGTAATGAGGAGGAGGGAGGATGGAAGAAGGAAAGCCTGGAGCAGGGATTGCCTCATGGGATGCAGGGAGGCTTGGCAGGTGGTGTCAAACGGTACAGGAGCGAGGAAACAGCAGAAAAGCCCAGGTGAAGGACTGGTGTGGACTTCTGCACCTGGGAGGTAACTAGGCAGTGCCCCAGGAAGACGTTGGAAGGTAGATGGGAGCGGTGTGTGGGATGTGGGCTCAGAGTCCTACTTCCCCACTTAGAAATAAGTTGACACTGATGCAACAGCCCTTGATGGGCTCATCTCTATTAACTCCTGCCTTTTGGCTCAAGCTACTTTTTCCGTGTACTGTGAACCTTGGGCCCCTGTAACAGCCTGTCACCACGATCATTATCAAAGACAGCGATGAGGAATGGGGGGTGTTAGTGTTCGCCCCAGCTGCTTTGGATCAGGGGCTGTTCAGACAGCACAGTGTCTCCTGAATTCCTGTAAAACAGAGACAAGTCGGTTCTGACATGCTTAGATGGGAATGTACCCTCGGGTCCTGACAGTGACCATCGGACACTAGCCCCAGGCCTTCCTGACTTGCCCGTCTATCAGGATAGCAGGAAACCTGGTCACAAAACCTGCCCCCAAGGAAAGGACTCAGCCAAAGCTGAGTTGCCCACAGCCTCCTGCAAAAGCTTGGGTGGGGCTTTCCTTGCTGGGCCGTTTCCTCTTCCACTGGAGACCCTGACACCTACAAGGTCAGGTCTAGGAGGTCCCCAAGACTGTTAATCACTTTATCACTCTGCTTCTCACAGCCCCTGCCCGCCTTCAGGCTCACCTCCTCGGGAGTACTGCCATACATACTTTCTGAGAGGACAGCTTGGACCTGGACAGAGCAGTGGAAACTTTGAGCTCATTCTGGGAACCTGGAAAACTCAGCTGACATTCTTAGAATCCAGGAATTGTTGCAACAGCCGGCGGGGGATGGGTTTGTTATTATCAACCTCTCTTGCTCCCTCTCAAACTGTAACTCTGATTCATTATGGAAATTTTGAAAATACAGGCAAGCAAAAAGGAAATCAAAGCACCCCTCACCCCATCAGCCATAGGTAAACACACATAGGCCTCTCGACTTCTGGGCTTGCTTGCTCTCGATGCCTATACGTCCCTGCCCTTTTTTTTTTTTTTAAACAAGACGTTCAGTGCTATTTTGTACCTAATCTTTTCACATAACCACTGCAAATAGCTTTCCATGTCATTAAACAGGCTCCCACACCTTCATTTTTGATGACTGCCCAGTGTGCACCAGCAGAGATCTGCCTCCTTGAATTGTTTGTGTTGTTTCACTCATGCCTGTGGTCTGCGACTTACATCATTACCTGCTCAAAGGAAGTGCCAAGGTTTAACCAATTAGAGGCTCTTCATTAAAAACAAAAAAGGGCACCTGCAGCCCTCCGGAGGTTGGGCCGGTGCCCTCGTTCTTCTGAAGGGGTATCCTTGTTGCAAACAGCAACCTGGCCATCTGCCAGTTAGGCTCTGGATGGGGAAAAGAGGCCCAGCTGTATTTCCCAGCGGACTTATTTGGAGAGGCTGGGCGCTTTTTAAAAAAAAATAGTAGAAGAAAATGTTTTGTGATTGTTTGTGAGCACACACAGGCTCAGCGGCAAAATGAGACAGAACCCTTGATTTCTCACCTCCTGCTGCACTGTTCAAAATGCCTCCCAGAGAGGCAAGGAGGAAGCAAATGTGAAGCACTCTGATTGTGAAATTTGCATCCTCTCTTAGCTGGTTATTGTCCCAGAGGACATTTCACATCAAACTGTACTTGTTTGTAAAGATTTTTCCCCCAAGACAGACCACTTCTCCAGATACTGCTATAGGGAGGCTAGAGAAATAGAGAGACAGAATTAAAAATACTGAGAGACCCGGGGTGGAGACATGAATGGATCGAAGGGCAGCAACCACTTCCTGCCTGGACACCCTCGATGGGGGATCTCGTTTGGAGCCCCAGCCAGGTAAATAACAGGAAAAACAGCAGCCGCAGGAAGGAGAGCTGAAAGATGTTCATTAGCCAGATGCCTTGGTGCGACGTGCTTTGGGGAACTACCCACGGTGGGCTAGCTTGCCAAAAGGAACAGATGCGCAGAGACCAATAAAACCCCTGCTTCTACCCTCAAGCAGCCACCGGTCTTGAGAGGAGTCAGACGTGCTAGTGAACGTTTCAAATGTGGTGTGATAAATGCGATGCCCGGGCACTTCATGTACGCGGTATAGGACAACCCAGGGGTGTGACACAGGGAAGGCGACACAGAGGAGGAGGAGGGGAAGTTAGGAATGTGTGCACCGCCCTCAGGAAGGAGCGGCCTGCAGAAGGCTTGAGGGCACCACACAGCAGGTGTGTTCTAAGAACCTGGCCAGGCAGGACTGAAGCACAAGGTGGAGCTCCAGGAAATAAAGCCGGGGAGGCCCATGGGAGCTGGGTCAGGCCGCGTCCCGTGGGGCGGGGGGTGGGGGGGGGAAGCACGGGCTTTGTGCAGTGGTCAGGAGGAGCCCTCGGGTTTTCAGCTGGCGCATGTCTGAGTCACACTGGAAAGGCTCTTTCTGGGTAGTATGGAGCTCGTTAGATTAGAGCAAGGCGCACAGTACAGGTCCGTGGCTAAGGCTCAGGCTAGAAATGATGTGGGCCTCCGCAAAGGGCAGTGACAGTGGGAGTGGAGGGAGGAGGCATTTCCGGTGACCACTGCCGAGGTGGAGTCCCCGGGGCCGAGTGACCAGTTGAAATACGGGGCAGCTGGGTGACAAGGAAAAGGCAAAGAACAAGTAATTCACAGAACAAGACCCCCAGGGAGGCAGAAGAGGATTGAATCTGGGGGCAGCTGCTGGAGACGGGACCCCCTTCCCCAGACATCTGGGGCAAGGACAGAATGCTTGCTGCAGAAACAGATCCTAGTGGGTGTCAGGGTGGACTCGTGGGCAGAAGGCAGGACCGGTGGCCGCTCCTGAGAGAGCCCGAGCTCTGAAGGAAGCAGGACAAGAGGGCGGACAGAGTGGACAGGAGAAATACATAGGGAGCGGAGGCTAATGACCCACATTTGGAGTCGCTATCAAAGGGCAAGGAGGGAGGAACTGGCCTTCAACAGTGGACTGCCGGGCAAACGCGAGTTCCCCGGGGCCCAGGGAGGCTGGAGGCCAGTGTCCAAGACCCCCGTTTCCTCCAAGGGCACTCAGCAGCCAAGTGGGGAAGAGCAGGTAGATGACCACTGGGCTCCCCATGGAAGACGTGGCCATCTGGCGTGGGGGACGGCCACGTCCCCTCAGTCCCAGGGGCCGCGATGCTAAGAGTGACCACCGTGCCACCCGGGAAGGAAGGATGCCAGGGAGGGCTGAGAGATGAGAGGCCTACAACTCAAGTCCCAACAGGGCAGAGATGAGAAGGGGACCAACGGGTGTGGACGAGCTAGAGGGGCCCGGGGCTCCACGGGTAAGGCAAGCACACTCATGGCTTGTCCAGACGGTGACCCGGGAGCAGGGCTCTGAAGTGGGGCTGGTGTTTTGGCAGTGCCCACGGAGGACAAGGGCTGGCCCCGTGGCGGAGGATCTGTGCGGCTGGCCTCCTGCTTTCAGCCTAGAGTTTCCCACTGGGGTCCGAGGCCCAAGGCCCAACGTGAGCCTGGCCTGGTCAGCAGCCTGCCATCTGCGCTTCGGTAGGTGTGTGGGTGTTCTCCCAGGTGTCGAGGGGCTCTGCGGAAGCCGCTCTCCTGAGAGAGACACTGGTCTTTGGGATCCAGCTGGTGGACCTGGAGGCAGCAGAAGACTCCCACCTCTGGGGGAGACCACAGGGTCCCATGGGAGTCTGGGACCCCCCCCCCCCCCCCAGGAGACCACTGGGGTCTGTACCCAGATGGGCCCAGCCAAGATTCACCTTCTCCAAGGGAAGTCCGATTGAAACAAAGGTAGCCCCACAATTAGGCACGGTTGTGTGCTCCACAGAGTCCCTCTGCGGGAGCAAGGCAAGCCTTGCCTCATACCATCACCAAAGCCAAACAGTTTACAGCAGAGATACCTACGGGATTAGAAAGAGCCCGCCGGTCCAAGGGCCCCTCTTTAGAACCAGGACTCGCAGGCCCTCTGTGACTGCCAGCTACGACAAAGAGCCCAGGCAATTAGTGCTTCGAACACTGCCATTTGAACATTACCTTGCAAAGTAGCACCAAGCCGTTACAAATTCCTCCTAAGGTCCTACTTGGCACGGGGATTCTTAGGAACGTTCCTAGCTACTTCCACCCTTTGTAGCCCCCAGGGTTGGCCATAATCTCATTTTCTCCCGCGCTCAGTCTGAACTCCCCCAGGCTGGGCACGGAAAAGCTGAACTGAGAGCCGCCCCTGCTCTCCAGGGAGCCAAGTCGCCCCGAGGGCTGGGAGGGGAGCGGCGGGCGGGGGCGGGGGCGGCCGGGTGGGGCTGTCCAGAGGCCACGCCCCCGCCTCCCGGTGACCCGCCTTGGCCTCCCCGCAGGTGCGCGCAGACGCTGCTGGAGCACGGCGCTTCGGTGCACCGCGCGGGCGGCGCGGGCCGGGACACGCCGCTGCACGTGGCGGCGCAGCGCGGCCTGGACGAGCACGCGCGCCTCTACCTGGGCTGCGGCGCGCGCGTGGACGCGAGGAACGGCCGCGGCGAGACGCCCCTGAGCACAGCGTGCGGCGCGGCGCGGCGGCCCGACGAGCACGCGCGCTGCCTGCGCCTGTGCGCGCTCCTGCTGCGGCGCGGGGCGGCGGCGGACGCGCGCGACGAGGACGAGCGCAGCCCGCTGCACAAGGCCTGCGGCCGCGCGTGCCCGGAGCTGGCGCGCCTCCTGCTGCGGCACGGCGCCGACGCGGGCGCGCCCGACTACGGCGGGGCCTCGCCGCTGGCCCGCGCGCTGCAGACGGCCGCCTGCGCGCCCGAGGCCGCGCCGCAGCGCACGGTGCAGGCGCTGCTCAACCACGGCTCCCCCACCGTGTGGCCCGACGCCTTCCCCAAGGTAAGTAGAGGGCCGCAGGGACGGGCCTGCAGCCGGGGCTCCATGCGCTTCCTAAACTTTAAGGGGCCCCGCAACCCCCCCCTGGGGACCAGGCAAAATGCAGCTCCCGATTCCCAGGTGCAGGAGGTGGGGGAGTGCAGCTCTACCAGGTTCCCAGGTGAGGCCGAGGCTGCTGGACCAGACTTGCAAGGGCAGGGCCCCGAAGCCTCCTAGCCAGAGTCGCTAGAAAATTCAGTTGCCTGGGCGCCTGGCTGGTGGAGCGTGTGACTCTTAATCCCAGGGTAGTGAGTTCAAGCCCCACGTTGGGTGTGGAGCCGACTTAAATAATAATAATTTTTTTACATCAAAAACTAATGATGTAATGTATGGTGATTAACATAACATAATAAAAATAATAATAATAATTTTTAAAAGAAAATTGGTTACACTGGGGACCCCAGGCACTTAGTTGGATGACGCCATCATGGCTCAAAATATTTTGTCAGCTTATCTAATTGGTAAACAGTGAAAGTCAGTCCAGTGTTTGATCTGAAACGAAATACCCAATCTGACCACCTACCTTACTAATGACATTAATGAAAGCACTTGACACGTGTGCAGATCTCTGTCATTCAGTACAAACCACACTCCTGCGAAATACACCAGGCACATGACCCAGGCACATGAGGTTCTCCTGCCTGGGTTTCAACCAGGTGAAATGCCCAGTTCAGGGTCAGGGCTGTGTTGGGACTTCAGCCCCACTTTGCAGACTTGACTCTGAGCAGCCTGCCACTTTTTCCACGTGTCAGATCTACCCTGAAATGACAAAGATAAAGAGTAAAGATTGCCCAGCAGAGAAAGTACTTAGAAGATGGAAAATATTTCCAAAAGAAAAGTCCCCCAAATATTGGTTGGAATAAGGGCTCGTCCTCCTAAAAAGACTCCATTGAAGGGAAGTCATTCCATTAGGTATAAATTGAGTGTGCTCGACTTAAAAATCATACCCAGACTCACTGATCATATGCAGGAGACATACTTTGGCTGGGTAAGTTTTGAACAAATAGCTAAAATCTTCTACTTTAAAAGGACAGCACTCTAAGTGGTCTGAAATAGTGAAATCCACACATCTCTCTCAAATGCCAACTTTGCCTTGTAGATGTGTGCCGAGTAATGCTTGTGTCTATTAAAACATGGGTGAAAGGGGGAAAATCCAACCACATAACTCCCTGGGTGTGTCCTTACCTCACAAACACTGTGACAAGGTTCTTCCCCTACCTCTCACAGTATCTTTGAATTGTTCTCCATTACACTCTACTACTGCAGGATTTCAATATGGCAGATTCTGGAAAGGGAACACCAGCATTTATATTATATATAATATAATATAAATTACCTTTTATAGTCATCATTTACATTGCAATGTGTCCCAATATTAGCAGTCTTAGTTCATCAGCTGATACAGTGGAAACAGGACACCCCTGCTGGCCCTCCAGGTCACACTATGTTTGCATTACTCACTTCACCCCTCCTGGCATGAAACTGCGTACAGAAGGAACAAGAAACACACAAAACAAATGGCTTTACGCAATGGGCCAAAAGTGAAAAATATTTGGGGCAAATCCTTGAAAAGAAAAAAAAAGTCAATATATTTCAGTAGTTACTAGTCATAATCCGCTGTTAGCCTTGGAGTCATTCGATCTGAGTGATCTTTGTAGGTTTCCAAGTCCTAGGTGCAGCCCCACGGACATCATCCCTGGGGACAGGACCTCTAGCACCTGAACTGTCTTCAGAGCTATAAGAATTACCCTACCTTCATGTTGAGATGCAGGAGAAGGCACAGTGTCTCCCGTCTGGGCCTCCAAGGGCCCTCTCCTGGGATGCCCCCATACTTCAGCCACACGAGACTAGAGCATGGTCACTGGGGGTGCAAGCTGCAGGTAGGTTTGAATTCGGAGGCCGTTTGTTACATAGCAGGGACCAAGAGGCCGTGAGAAGCGCCTGGCTCCTAAAAGTGACAATGAATCTCTCAGCAATTTCACACCATCTGGGAAGGGATTGGAGCTTCCTTGAGAAATCTTAATACTAGGAAGCGTTCACAAAAAAGCGTTGCCACCTTGTCACCCACCCCCCACCCCCAGTGCCTGCGCCTGCAATTCCTCAGTCAGTGTTGCTGAATGAATGAAGGGGATTCCAGCAACTCTAGGGCCCAGTGGCCTGCAGGTTAAATCTCCGCAAATGGGGATCTGACTTCTTTACGCCGAGGTCCCCCACACCTCTAGGGGGCACCCCACGGAGGAGTGCCGCCGGGGTCCACAGCCACCAGCCCCTGCCGCTCCAGTCTGGAGCAGGTTGCAAAGGGGAACGCATCTACCACCCCACTGAGAATGCTGTAAACAAAGATACACGCGCCCCTGTTTGTTCTAGCCGTGCCCCAGGACAAACAGGGCAAACTCTGGAAATCAGGCAGCAGCATGCCCCTCCCCCCAGGCCCCTGCACGTGGTCCACCAGGGAACGGGTCTAATCACCACGCAGGACATCAAAGGGACAGGTCCGACTCTGCTCAGCAGACTCGTGGAGTGCGCAGCCAGCGCAGACGAGCCACAAAGATGCTCTGCAGGCAAGACTCAGCGCCATGGCGGGGCGTTCGCAGAGGCACCGGGGAATGTCACAGAGCATGCCATCCGTGGGCAGCAGCCGTGCTTTAAATAGATGTAAAGAGACACCCACGGAGCTCAGAATTACTGAGGCAAAGGTTTCACAGCGAGCTTATGACATAAATCACAGCTCCCCCATGCCCAGACAAAGGCACCGTCACCGCGGCAGGCGGACTCGAAGCATCCATCGGAGCCATGCGCAGTGCTCTGCCCCGAAAATCAAAGTGGTGTCACGGCTTGGGAAGCGAGCATGTTGACAGTGCCAGGCCTTTCTGCCCGGCTGCCCGCTAGTTAACACCGGAGTCAGGCGTCGGGGTGCGAGGGCAGGTGCAGGCGCAGTGGCAGGCTGCAGCCCGGTTTGAATCCTGGAAGTTGCCAGCGTACGCGGGGGGCCCGGCCTGCAGGAGAGCGGGCAGGAGGGCAGGGAAACACACACCTGGGGACCCGAATTTGTTTTGCAACTGTCACTAGTTGATTGGGGGTCGGATGCTTGGTCTGGAATAAAGGGTTTTGCTCACGTCTCTTGCTCCTTGTGCCCCTGGCCTGGGCCGTCTGAATGGTTCGGACCCGGTCCAGGAGCGGGGGAAGTGCAGGGACAGCAGCAGCAGTGAGCCTTCGTCCCCCGAACCACACCCACGGGCTGTGTGTCCCACCCGCACTTACTTACGCGTTCGGCAGACCTTTCTCGGAACTCCTGTGCTCGGGGCAGGAGTTCGTGTTGGACCGCAGCATGCGTATGTCCTGCCCTCGTGGAGCTGCCTGCCACCCGAGTGGAGGCCAGCCTTGACTCAGACCACCACACACTCAGTGTGAAGTTGCCATGGTCAGAGAGCTGCTCAAACAAGGCCCTCTGCAGCTGGAAAGTGCCAAACAGGGGGCCTGAGCTGGCTGGGGCGGAGGGCGGGGTGAGAGGCTCCTCCAAGCACGGGTGGAGTGAGCCCAGACCTGAAGGCTGAAGACTCAGCCCTGTGAAGAAAGGAAGGACCCTTGCGGGCAGAAGGAACAGCACGGGCAAGTGTCCTGGGGCAGAAGGAGCACTGTAATGGGCGCAGTTGGAAGATGCCCCAGTAGCTGGGAGGAATTGGTGAGAGGGGGCCAGAGGAAGGGCCTTCAGGGGTTAAGGGTTTTAGCCTTTGTCTTAAGAACAATGGGGATGTATTACATCATTTGCAGCAGGAGAAGTGACATAATCAAATGAGTACCGGGGATGATTTTTCTGCTGAAGTGTAGAGAACATGCCAGGGCAGGGGACGGGTGGAAAAGCACAGACTGCTGTGGCGATCTAGATGAGGCATGCAGATAGCTTCCGCAAGGGGAAATGAAGGTTGGCGGTGAGAATGACAGGTTCTAGAAACATCTGCAGAGCTCTAGTCTTTCCTCACCTTCTGGGCAGTGACCACGCTGGAAGGATGGACCTCAAGTTTTTGCGATTCTGTTTTACCTACATACAGAAGTAGGTAAAGTGACTTCACGGTACCCCCAATTTCACAAGCTTTTTAGTGGGAGAATCCCGGGGTTGCAGTAGTCAAAAACCAGACTCCATTTCCTGTCTCCGCCCGAGCTGCGTGTGCACCCCTCCCCGGGGGGGAGGAGGGAGGCGAGCCCTCATAAATGGCGCACCTCTGTTTTTCTTGCTCTTGCTTTATTTCTCCATCTACATATACAGCAATGTGCCTGTGTGATTTTTTCCCCTTAATTTTCTTTCTGCCGCCTCATTAGCTGAGGAGAGTGTGCGTGGACCCTAATGACACCAGGATGTCAGAGTCTGCATCTCTGCAGACAGCAAGGAGGCAGCCGAGATTTTTAAACTGTGTTGGCATAAAAATGATGAAAGCAGCCAGCTGCCTGGCAAACATGAGGGGGCACAGTGCCGGGGGATTGGGGAGGGCCGCGGAGCCCCAGAGAGGTGGAACAGAGGAGAGACAGGAAATGAATTCCCAGAGACAGGCAATAAGACTTGGTCACAGTCTGTGACCCAGGGAGGAGGGGCCCCAGGGAGGAGGGGGCGCATCTGCCGAGGGAGGGCAGCTCTTCCTGGGGGAAAGTGAGGGAGAGGCCTCCCTGTCTCGTGAAGTCCCTGGGGACCATTTAACATTTTTTTTGCAGAAAGAGGAGAGGGGGCCAACGGCAGGGTCACTGGCCGGGTGAGCGTAGCCGGGGGAAGGTCTGAAGAAGCAGGAATGGCTTAGGAGACTAGATCTGGAGGGGTCCAATGTGAACCGCTCTTCTTCATGGCCTGGTTTCCTCCCAGCGCACAAGGGGGACAACTGAAATCAGAGACTGCCGTGCTCCAGAATATGGCATGTTAGTGGCGGCTCGTGGAAGCCAGAAATATCCACACGTCGGGGGCACACTGTGCGGTGGTGAAAGGATAAGGTTGGGCGAGGCTCGGGTGGGAAGACGCTTGCCTGCCTGGCTCTCGCTCTGCCGTTCCATCTCTCTCCTGCTCCAAAGCCCGCTTACGTCTGACTTCAAAACAGTAATGGATTGGGACAAAAACCAAAAAAAACAAAAAAACAAATTTCGGGTAGGGAGGGACCCAGTGGTGATCATTCTTACAGTGGTAATGTGAGTACCAGCTTTTGAAGGGCAGCTGTTCCTGTCTTCCTACTGTCACATCTGCAAAGACAGGCAAGAGGAGGGAAGGGAGATAAGGAAGGGAGTGGGGAGAAAGAGCAAATCCGCAGCACCAACACGATGACCTCATGTCTGAGTCAGGGAGGCCCCGCTCCTCTGCCATGCTGCCCTAAGTTTTCAGGCAATCAGGCAGACATTACAAAAATGTTTTTAAAGTCGACCAGGCCGTAGGGGATGCCTTTGGAGATGCAGTGCATTCTAGGAGATGCAGCAAAGTGCAGAGGTGGAAACCGAGGAACTCAGGTTGCATAGCAACCTGCTAACTCTGCTGGGAAGAGAGTAGGAGAAGAGACCTCCCGGTGGGGCACAGTCACCAGGTGAATGTGGAAGCGGAACAGGGCTGGGCATCGTCCTCGTGAGCCTTCCTCCACGCGGCCCCTCCACAGGCTCCCAAGTGGAATGAGAACGGCACCACCGACTTCTCCTGCATTTTAACAGACCTCATGTCTGATCTTGCCTTAATCACAGATGAATAGGGAGATAAATAAATGGATCCGTGACAGGGAAAGGGGGCCAGAAAAACGAATAACGGGGACAGCATCCAGAGACCAGAAAGGAGATCCATACCTCCCATCAGAAGATCCAGAAGAAAATCTGAGAAACTGTGCGCCATGGGTGCCTCATCTACAGAGTGCAAGACATAGCCTCTAAGTCCCTAAAACAGAGCCAGTTATGGGGACAAGGCAGTAGAATGGCGTGAAAAGGAAGATGGAGGACGCAAGGTTATACAGTGGGAGGGTGGAGAGCACATGAAAGGAAGCAAAAAGCAGAACTGGTTCATAAAGGGAACAGAGCCAGTGATGTAAGTGAGGGAGCTGTGCTCTTGACACGTGTGCCTTCAGATCCCCTCCCTGGTGTTCCCGCAGTCTACTCTGCATGTTGAGGGGATGGGGGCAGCGCAGCTAGACCTTTCAAGCTGAGCTCAAAGTCCCATACCAGCTGGCTTGTGGCCGGCTTCAGCAGAAGGTGACACCGTGGAAAACTAGGTGTGGAAGGAAAAAGAAGCCAGGGTGTTTCTCCTCTTTCTCTGCCTTGGTAGCTTTGCCAGCAGCACCTGCATCTCCAAGGCTCTGGCACCCCGACGGCTCCTCCTCATGGTCACAGCCCCCGCTGGGCAGCTCCTGACTTAGTTCCAGCCTCCACTGTATCTCATATAACAAGAAATGGAGAAGCAAGGCAGGCTTTAGGATTGGTTGTTTCTGTGTCCCCATGATGCCATCAAGGAACCAGATTTTTCCAACCTCAGTGAGTCAGCTTTATCCTCAGAATGGCTCATCTCTTGGTCAGAAGATGGCTTCCAGCAACAACTGGGCCAGCCAGCTTCAAATCCAATTGCTTTTCTCTGGAAGCCCTGAGGAGGCCCTCATGTGTTTCACTGGCCCAGGCTGACTTAAACATGCACTTTCCCAGACCAGAGATGACAAGGAGAATGGAGTTACCCTGACTGAATTAGACTAATCCTTTGGAGTGTTGGAAAGTCAACCACAGTGCGTTCACTACAAGGAGGACTAATGTTAAAAGCTCTTCCTAAGTGCAAAAGAAAAAAAAAATGAATAAATAGAAGAAAAAGTGGTGGTCATGAAAAGCAGAGGGTAGAGAGCCAACCTACAGAAAAGTGATGTTACTGAAGAAGCGCCTAGAGCAAATGGATCAGAAATAGTAATTAAAGACATAATAGAAGAAAACTTAGCTGCACTAGAAGTCTTAACTCCTAGAAGTTGAATGGATATTCTCTGCAAATCAGTGATGGGAGACACATTCCTTTTTTTTTTTTTAATTTCTTTTTTTTTTTTTTAGGATTTTATTTTTAAGTAATTTCTATGCCCAACATGGGGCTTGAACTTACAACCCTGAGATCAAGAGTCTCGCACTCTACCGGGAGAGCCAGCAGGGTGTCCTGGGAGACACATTCCTATATACATTCTAGCAAAAGTGTTCTAAAAAAAGCACAGAAAAATCTTGCCACGTATCCGAGCAGAAAACAGTTATTCATAAAGGAATAAAACTCAGGCTGGACTCTGATTTCTCTGCTGCCAGAGTATCATGAGATAAGGAAATACCATCTTCAGATTTTTAAAGAAAAAGTTTGGATGCTAGAATTTTAGACTCATCCAGGTTGGTTTTCATTTTGATGGCAAAAGTAAAACACTTTTAGATATCAGGGGCTCATAAGATATGCCTTCCTAATGCATCAAAATACTTCTATTTATTTGATTATTTAGTCAACAGATATTTATTGAGTACCAGCCATGTGTCAGCAACATACTAGGTGCTTTGGATATATGAGTGAACAGTTCAAGGGGGAAAAAAGTATTCCTGCCTTCGTGGGGCTTACAGTCTAAGGGGAAGACAGTCTTTAAACCATGAGCATAAAAAATGGACCAATAAAATGATAAGGACTAGAGAGAGAGAAAGTGGGGGGAAGGGTGAGCAGTTGCAGTTGTCAGTGCAGTAGCTAGGGTGGGTGACTTTGAGTCAAGACTTGAGAGAGGTGAGGACGTGGGCATTGCAAGTATCTAGGGGGGAAGGGGCCAGCCAACCAGCAGCCAGTATGCAACCTGAGACTAGAGTGGGCCTGACCTGTGTGCAGAATGAGGGGACCAGTGTGGCTGATGGTGGAGAGAGCTGGTGATAGTAGGAGATGAGACCAGAGGTGGAGGAGAGGCTCAGATGGTATGGGGTCTTATAGGGCACTGTCATGACTTTGCCCAGGGGAGGGACTTGAGCAGAGTGGCACGACCCACTAACATTTGATGGGGACACTCTGGCCTCTGTGCTGAGGAAATACATCAGGAGGAGGAGTGCAGAAGTGGAGGGACAAGTTAGGGGGCTGTTGCCAGAATCCACGTGAGGGGCGCTGGCGGCAAGCATGAGGGAGGCGCTCTGATTTTGGATGTATTTTGGAGGTGGAACCACCAAGATATCTTGGCAAATTGGATGTGCGATGTGAGAGAAAGGGAGGGGTCAAAGATGACTCCAAGGCATTCAGCCCGAGAGGCTGGTTAGATGGGTTTGCCATCAGCTGAGGTGGGAAGGTTGTGGGTAGAGTAAGTAACAGAACTTGGGGGTTTTGATACCAAGGAAGCAGTAGGTTGTTACAGTCCAGAGCTTGAGGGAAGGATTTGACTGACCTGGAGATACACTTCTGAGTGCCAGGGGCATGTGGGTGGTATTTATTTATTTTTAGTCAAGTAGAATCAACACCCAGTGTTATATTAGTCTCAGGTGTACGATACAGTGATTCCACAATTCTGTACATTCCTCAGTGCTCAGCACGATGACTGCACTCTTTGTCCCCTTCACCTACTTCACCCATCCCCCCCTCGCGTCCCCTCTGGTAACAACCAGTTTGTTCTCTATAGTTAAGAGTCTGGGGTTTTTTTGTTTGTCTCTTTTCTTCTTTGCTCATTTGGTGTGTTTCTTAAATTCCACATATAAGTGAGATCATATGATATGTGTCTTGCTCTGACTGACTTATTTCACTTAGCATTATACTCTCTAGCTCCATCCACGTTGTTGCCAATGGCAAGACTTCAGTCTTTTTTATCGCTGAGCAACGTTCCATCGTGCATATGTCCCACACCTTTTTTTTTTTTTTTAAAGATTTTATTTATTTATTTGAGAGAGAGAGAATGAGAGAGAGCACATGAGAGGGGGGAGGGCCAGAGGGAGAAGCAGACTCCCTGCCGAGCAGGGAGCCCGATGCGGGGCTCGATCCAGGGACTCCAGGATCATGACCTGAGCCGAAGGCAGTTGCTTAACCAACTGAGCCACCCAGGCACCCTGTCCCACACCTTCTTTACATACACATGGTATTTAAAGCCAGGAGACTGGATGGGATCACCAGGAAGTGAGAATACACAGAAAACAAAGAGGAACAAGGGCTGAATGCAGGGATGTGCCAACATCGAGAAGAGGGAGTGATGAGAAGACCGCCAAGGAAACAGAAGGGGCCAGTGAGGGAGGTGGAATGAGAGCACGGGTTCCTGGAAACCAAGTGAAGAACGTATCATAGAGGAGGACTTGACTAACCATGTCAGATGTGGCCAATGCAGCACAAGGCAAGGCAGAGCACTCACCACCGGATGTAGCAGCCCATGGGTGCTCTTAGCAAGGGCAGCTTGTCTGGGGTGCCCTGGGCTGAAGGCCCGTGGGGTGGACATGCTCCGACTGCCAAAAAGATGAGGTGAAAGATCATCTCAGGGATGGGAAACTCAAGTCCGCAGATTCCCTCAACTCCACCTCCTAACTGTCTTTCAGGATCTTCCTTCTCCTTCCATCCTGACTGCCACCATCTCTCCTAGCCTGTGGAAGTGTCCCCTGAGCTGCACTCTGTGCCTCCAATATGGCCCTTGGAAACTGTTCTCAACATTGTAGCCATGGTGATGCTTTTGAAATTAAAATCTGATCCTGTCACTCCCTGACTTGCAATCCCCCAGGGCTCCCTTGTGTCCTCAAGGTCATGTCCAGCCTCATCACAGCGGTTGGCGCTCCTCCTGCCCATGTCCTGCCTTCGTCCCCAGTCCCCGGCTCACACTTCCCACGTCAGGCTCCGTACCCGGCCAACATTTTCAGCTCCTCCTCACCTCCCAGGTTGGTTCACCTGGAACACTCTTATCTTCAGAACTCTCCTTACTTTTGTAACTCCTCCTCCTTAGCCAGGTCTTAGCTCCAATGTCACCTCCTCCAGAAATCTTCCCTGACCAACCAACTCACCACCCACTGCAAATCCAGGTCTGACTTAGGTACCATTTCTAGTACCTTGTGATTCCCCCACCACAGTACCGTGGCACCTGTTTTCTATTGTTTTTTTATTTTATTATTTGGGACTGTAAAATTCCGTGAAGGCAGATCTTGTCACTGTATCACGCTGACGTAACACAATCCCCAGCTTCTAGTAGGAGCTTGGGATAGAAATAGAAACAACTTAAGTAATTGAAAGGCAGGTTGTAAAACTAAACGCTAACACCAAAAATTATTTCTGGAGGAGATACATAACATAAAATACGATCTTGTAATAATCATAATCCAGGACTAAAACTCCAGATGTTATTAAGGAAGGAGAAGAATTGATTATGAGAGGAACGGGAGAGTAGAGATAATGGCACATCTAGAACACAAAAGATGCAATTTTGATGTTTAGAAAATATAGGCCATCATTTTTTATTTTGAAGGTAAGCACTAGTAGAATTTTAAATAGGATACATACTTCCAAAATATAAAAATAAACACAAGGAAAATACAAATCTGTATAACATAAATCAGACAACAGGGGCGCCTGGGTGGCTCAGTCGGTTGAATGTCTGCCTTCGGCTCAGGTCATGATCCCGGGGTCCTGAGATCGAGCCCTGTGTCGGGCTCCCTGCTCAGTGGGAAGTCTGCTTCTCCCTCTCCCTCTGCCTCTCCCCAAGCTTGTGCTCTCTCTCTTGCTCGCTCTCTCTCAAATAAATAAATAAAATCTTTTAAACATTTTTTTAAAAAGAATAAAGTTAAACAAAAGTAAACCCAAATAGACTATTTATAACAATAAATATAAATTTCTTATAAATTTCTTAAACTGCCCTATTACCAATACAGAGACTCTCAAACACTTTAAAACAAAACGAATTTTAAAAAGGTTAAAATTAAAGAGCAGGCAGAGGTAATTGTAGCAAAAACAAATGAAAAATAAAATGATGGATCAATATTAATATGCAACATAGAAGAATTCCTGGGAGATACACAGACTGAAGGGAAGAGAAGATTCACTGACAGATAAAAAATACAGTCTACAGTGAAGACGTAACCATTAGCAACCTATCTGCCAAAGAAACATTATGTTAAAATGGAGAAACTAACAAAAAATAATAATTCTGGGTGATTTTTAATTCACATCTCAGTCTTTCACAGATCAAGTGGGCAAAGTAGAAGCTTCAAATGGTAAATGAGACAAGTGCATGTTGAATTTTGAACCTGCAAACAGAATACAACTTTTGGTACTCCAAAAGCAGGCATCATTTAAAGCCGTAATACAATACACCAGAAAATTAACAGCAAACAGCTAATTTTTACAAAATAATCTTTTGAAAATTGCATGGCAAACACCCAAATAATTACTGCGTCAATAGGTATTAATCGCAGAATATTTAGGAAAGATAGAACACTGTGCCTCAAAACTTAGGGCTATGACCATACCTATGTTCAAAGGAAAATCCACACCATTTTCAAAGTTGCTTGTATTATGACTCAAGGGGAGAAAAGGTTACTAAATTTTTTTTAAGAGATTTTATTTATTTATTTGATAGAGACACAGAGAGAGAGGGAACACAAGCAGGGGGAGTGGGAGAGGGAGAAGCAGGCTTCCCGCTGAGCAGGGAGCCCAATGCGGGGCTTAATCCCAGGACCTGAGATCATGACCTGAACCGTAGGCAGACGCTTAACTAATGAGCCACCCAGGCGCCCTGAAAAGGTTACTAAATTAACTGAGCAGTCAATCCAAGGAGTCAGAAAGAGACAAAGGAATTAATAGCAATGAACACAATAATCAATGGGTTAGAATATGTTAAAAGAGAACAGCCAAAAGCCAATAGGGGATTCCTTGAAAAAACAAATTAGTGAAATTCCAGCAAGATTAAACAAGGAAGAACACTTGTTCAAATGAAGAAGGGTGCTTATTTCTAGATATAGTGGGGTATCTCCCATCCAGATTTGCTCTCCACCTGCATGGACACATTGACAAGGCTCTGGGCCCTCTGCCTTCCTGGGTTTCACCAGTATAGTCTCCCAGCAGACAGCCAGAGGAGGGTGAGGTCAGAGGATGTCTCCGCTTGGACCTCTCTCTGCCTCAGGATGGCTATGTGTCCCCAGCCCAAGATCACTACTCTTGCTAGACAGCCCACTTTACTCTCCACTCTTTAGGCCCAGAGGTGGAAATAGCTGTGAAACCAGCTCCACGTTAGTGCACTGTCCCTTGACTTCCCCCGTACTCACACCTGGCTGAATAGCCCTTGTATCAATAAAATAAAATAAAATAATAAAATAAAAATCAATAAAAAATAAATTCCTTCCAGAAGGATCCTATATCAACGTGTCATCTATTTCCTTTTGGAACCCTGATGGATACATATGCAATGCTAAATTTCTTTAAAATGAAGATTGTTGCCATTTGCAACAACATGGGTGGAGCTAGAGTATAATGCTAAGTGAAATAAGTTCAGTTAGAGAAAGATAAATACCATATGATCTAACTCATATGTGGATTAAGACAAATTAACAAAGAAGAAAAGAGACAAAAAACAAAACAAAACCAAACCAAAAAGAAAACAACCCAGACTCTTAACTATAGAGAACAAACTGGTGGTTACCAGAGGGGCCATGGGGGGGATGGGTGAAGTAGGTGAAGGGGACTAAGGGTGCACTCATCATGATGAGCACTGAGTATAGAATTGTTGAATCACCATACTGTATACCTGAAACTAATCTAACACTGTATGTTAACTATACTGGAATTAATTTTTTAAAAAATAAATAAAATAAAATGATTGTTTTTCAGGAAATATACATTAACAAAATTGATTCAAGAAGAAATCAAGGGGCACCTGGCTGGCTCGGTCAGTACAGCATGCAACTCTTGATCTTGGGGTTGTGAGTTCAAGCCCCATGTTGAGTGTAGAGATTACTTAAAAATAAAATATTTTTCAAAAAAGAAAAAATCAAAACAAAGTATACCAAATAACCATGGAAGAGAAAGTGATAATAACTTGATATTACCTGCAGCTTAAGGCCAGGCTTAAACAGTGTTAAATGCAAAATCTGTTGTGCCTTCTTAATTCCAATAAGTATGTACTTTTAAAATCTTCCAGGGTGTTAAAAAGATAGAAATTTTCTAAATTGACTAAGTTGGCATAAAGTCACATTAAAACCTGACAAAAGTAGGTTAAAAAAGTGAAATGACAAACCATATTTAGTTCTTAAATACAGAAATCTTAGCAAATTGGGGCACCTGGGTGGCTCAGTTGTTAAGCATCTGCCTTCGGCTCAGGTCATGATCCCAGGGTCCTGGGATCGAGCCCCGCATTGGGCTCCCTGCTCCGCGGGAAGCCTGCTTCTCCCTCTCCCACTCCCCCTGCTTGTGTTCCCTCTCTCGCTGTGTCTCTTTCTGTCAAATAAATAAATAAAATATTTTTAAAAATTAGGAATAAGATGATGATGCCTGCTATCAGTATTGTTATTTAACATTGAACTTTAGGAGCGCCTGGGTGGCTCATTTGGTTAAGCATCTGACTCTTGGTTTTGGCTCAGGTCATGATCTCAGGGTTGTGAGATGGAGCCCCTGGCCGCGCTCTGAGCTCAGTGGGGAGTCTGTTTAAAGATTCTCTCCCACTGCCCCTCTCCCTGCCCACACATGTGCTTGATATATCTGTCTCTCTCGTAAATAAACAAATCTTTAGCATTGAACTTTAAAGCTCTGGTCAATGTAATAAGACAAGAAAAATAAATGTGAAATATTTATACTGAGAGGAGAAGATACTGTTATTTGTAAAAATGACTCTCTGTGGGGAGCCTGGGTGGCTCAGTTGTTAAGCATCAAAAAAATAAATAAAATCTAAAAAAATATGACTGACTAAAAAATAACCTTAATAAAGTGTATTTACAAATTACTAAAGAAAATGAACATACTATAGAAAAACTGAGCAAAAGACATAATTTAGCAATTTATAAAGGAAGACAAATGGTCAACAAAAATGTAAATATTCCATATTGTATCTATCAAATTTAAATAATTAATGAGATGATTTGGGTAGGGGAGAAAGAGACACTCTCATACTCATTTCTTCAAAAAGTTGTGATCATTTACAAACTTACAATTTGACAGTATGTTTTAAAAACCTTTAAAATGTACATAATCCTTGACCCTACATTTCTACTTCCAGGAATTCAGTGTGAGAAGGGGACAGATTTATCTTGTTATCTAAATAAGAATTGTTGGAGGCAGAAAGAGATAGAATTATATTCAAGAGTGTTCATTGTTTATAACATCCATTTACAATAGTCACTTCATTGAATACATTATAATATATTCATAAAATATATGGCTCCTGAAATGATGTTGAAATGCTCATTTGTAATTTCTGAATTGTTCACAATCGATTTTGAGTGGACAAAAATCAAGTTTCAAAATAATAGGCAAAGTATCAGTCCACTTTTACTGTATATATTAATTTTTTGTCTAAATGCATAAAACATTAGTATATATAAAATGCTAATAGTGCTTATCTCTAAACAAAGAGATATTAATTTCCTGTTTTGTTTTAATATATTTAAAAAGGGTTTCATATCTGAAGGGAACTCAGCAAGTTGTGAATGGAGCAACCATACTGAGTGATTTAGGTCTGTCTTCTATTTGACTTTGTTCAGAGAGCCCCAGTGAGCTCAGCTGTTGGGCCTGCCTGTTAATTGTCTGCTATAGATATTTGGTGCCTGATCCTAAGAAAATTGCTTAACCTCAGTTTTCTCAATGAAGAAATACTAATTTTACAACACTTGGTAAATCTTAAACCTCAAAAACAGAAGACTATAAAGTTGCCCTGCCCCTCCCCAAAATCAAATCTGAATTTGATCAATCTTCCCAATCCAACTATGAATTTATAAAAAGTAGACAAAGAGCATCATGTTCCAAAACCCTACAGCAATACCAGGAGCAAAATCCCAACACTGAGAAACTCTGCTGGACAAATAACCCAGTTTCTTCAACAAATAAATAACATGACACAAAAATGAGAGCTCTGATAATACATTGACCAATCTCAACCCTGTTGGCCTTTACTTGGGTTCTTATTCAAACAATTTTTTTTTTCATATAATGGCATTTAAGAGAAATTTGTGAATTTAAACACTGGCCATATATTAGAAGATGCTAAGAAACTTGTTAATTTCTCAGGTCTTATATGGGATGTTGTGTTTCTCCTAAAGTGTCCTACAAGAGTCCCACTGAAATATTTACAGATGAAATGACAGGACCCATTGCATTGGCTTTAAAATAGTCCTGGGGGAGGTGACGGGGGTGTGGATGGCATGGGACTGGCCATGGGTTGATGGTGGGTACAGGGAGGTCATCATACCATTGGGTCTACTTTTGTGCTCACTGACATTCACCATCACAAGAAATTTATTTTTTAAAAAAAGCAAATAGTGTTCTCATCTTCATGATGAAACTGATGAGGCTGAATTGTAAAACTTGCTAATAAGAAAACGAATCCTTTGCCAGTGGGGACGGAAAATAAAATAGAAAGGCCAAGCCAGGAGGAAATTCAACAGCAAAGCAATTCTTCTCCCTCACTGTCCTGACATATTAGAAAGTTGAGATAAGAAATTACAAACACCATCCTTGGACCAAACTTTCCCCTTTGCTCTGAGCAGCAATGCAGAGGCCAGGAGAGCCCATGGAGCTCTGGGCACTCAGCTCCTGGGCACAGGAATGAGCAAGCCATTCCTAAGCCCAGACTTGGGACGTGCAGCCATCATGGCGCTAAGACAGGGCCCCTCCCAGAGTGCTGCCTTGTGCTTTTTGGGAACTAACTCCCATGGCCCCACTGTCCTCAGTCCCACGGCCAGGAAGTGACAGAAGTGAGACCCAAACACACCGCCATATCTGCTGGCCCTTCCCCCACCTGAACCCAAAACCCAGTCAATGTGAGCTTGGTCTCCCACCACCTCCAACCAGGTGCTGAAGACCTGTGCCCGGGCTCCCACAGTTATTGAGACTCTGTTCAACGCCTACCCTCAGCTCCGCGTGTCCGAGTCCTGGAGGGAAGTGATTCCTGAGGAAGTATTTCAGGTAAGGGAGCCGCCCTTCCTTGCCCTCAGTACAAGAGCCTTGTGCTTCTGCTCACCCCCATGTGCGCCTAGACACTATCCCCAGGGAACTGTAGAGCATCTGAAGAAGGACAGAGAAAGGGAAAGCGTGGAAGCATAGCTGAGCATCGCTGGTTTTCCTCAGGAGGAATCATGCAGCCAAGAGCTGTTGTTACAGTTGGGATGCTATTGGCTGCAAGGAGCAGAAACCTGACCCACCCGGCTCGGCTTGAGGAGCATCAGGGCTTGAGTAACCCCATCCCCCCAGAGAAGGGTGGGCGCCGCAGACTCTGCTCCTACGTGTCCGCCTCCTCCCCGTGAGAGCTTAGATGTGGCCGACACAGCGGCAGGCACCACATATGTACCCAACAGAGTCCACAGTCACCGTCGATTAAGAAACAGGGCACTTTTTTCCCAGAAGCCTCTAGAAGATTTCCCCTCATGTCTCATTGACTTGAGTTCTGTGCACATGGCTCAACAGCAAATGCGCTGTGCGGGGGGGAGCAGAGAGGGATGTGAGGAGATTAACCTGTGTTATCTGTCTTACCACCCAAAACGGACTTCCCTCAGACCCCCACAGGAACTGCACCTCCGAAAAATATACACACCCTCTTGGTGGAGGGCACTGCACACGTGGGGTCTTCTGGCTGTCGGGTCTGTGTGCTCGGGTTTATGTTCCATCTGCCTTCCTTCCAGATGCACCAGGCCTTCTACCAGTCTTTCTTCGCCTTGGCCCACACCCCACGCTGTCTGCAGCATCTTGGCCGCTGCGCCATTCGGAAATTACTTGGCAAAAAGTGCTTTCACCTCGTACCCCTGTTACCCTTGCCAAAGTCCCTGCAAAATTACCTCCTTTTGGAACCAGAGGGTGTTTTGCACTGAAAACCAGAGCGTTCAGACTAAGGCTCTAGCTCTCACCGCTGCTGTCCATGGAGGCTGTGTGTTGAGGAGAGCACCACGGGCGAAGAGGGACAGACCCGGATGGCACCTCCCACGTCCCCTGGCCAATGCAGCGGCCTCACTGAGCTTCACTGTCACTTTGGAATGGAACTGGTAATAAAAGGCCTTTCTGCCTCTCTGGGTTGCTTATGAGGATCAAGACTGCAAATATCATAGTATTTGGATCAGAAAGTATTTTTCAACAGAAGTTGAACTAAAAGGTATACATATTTTCCCTGCAAAGGGTTAACAGCATCCATGCTGCCCCTCAGCCTTCAGACTGCCTCATAGGAGCGCCCCACCCTTCGTGAAGCCTGGCCACCTAGAAAGGCTCTGTCCCCAACACGTGACAACATACTGAGAGAGGGCACCTGTTTCTGTACAAGTGTGCCCTTCTGGAGCCCACTGGTGCTTCTCAGCACATTACAGCCCCAGAACTCCCTAAAGGACATGGGAGAGGTGGCGAACCCAACATTGTGATCCCATGTGAGTCTTCTATCTGACACCCTCACCGAACCCCAACAGATTCAGCTGCGGCCAATGGTCCAGGAAGACAGATGCCAGGATAGACGGGTTCATGGAGGTTGCCATCAGCCTGAGCATCACATAACCAGAGAGACGTTCTAAGGGTCAAGGGTATAAACCCTATCTTTTATTTTCTGTATTCTGGTGCTTTGACATCCGGGGCCTTGCTGACCCTGGAGGGGCTGCACCTCCCAGGGTCAGCCAATTCCTAGAGACAGCTCACCCCCAAGCATGCTTTTCAAATGCAAACCAACCAGTCCAGAGGACACACCGCCCCCTTAAGCACCACCTTTACTGGGCTGTCACACTCTGGGCTACCTTCCACCAGGCCTAACTGTCCCAGGGCGAGGTGCCAGAGAGATAGGGACAGCCTTTATACCCCAGAGCCTGCTGAAATTATTCAGACCAGCTGATCCTAGGCCTGTCTATCCTGCCTGGCCTGTTCCATCCATGAAAACCACAATAAAGGCTTCTGACCGCATCCCCTCCCCCGACCTCCTGACCAACCCTGGTACGTCCCCATGTGGCCCCCCGTGGTATGATATGCCCCTTCTCTTGGGAATGGTGAGTAATAAACTATCTTTTCCATGGCAATTGTCTCTTGATCTGTTGGCCTTACTAGACCTCAAATTTTCTATTAATATGCCATATTTTTTGTAGAGAGCACAAGCCGGGAAGGGGCAGAAGGAGAGAGAGAACCTTAAGCAGGCCCCACCTTCAGTGCAGAGCCCAACACGGGGCTCGATCTCATGACCCTGAGATCATGAGCTGCGTCTAAATTAAGAGTCAGACACTTAGCTGACTGAGCCACCCAGGCGCCCCTAAAATGAGAGCTCTTTATGATCATCTCTGTGGATAAGCAGTGAGTCCATTTTTCCCTCTTTGAGCCTGTGCTAGGTGTTGCTGAGACACACCTAGTGAGGCAGGGCGTGCGTCCCACTGCTGCAATCTGGAAAGGAGCGGACAGCCTCGTGAACACCTGCCCCACAGGTGGGACGGTGTGTGCACCATGACAAAGCCTACAGCAGAGCTGGAAAGGGGGCCGGACAGGGCCTACCCAGTGCGGGCAGACATCCCAAAGCGGTGGCCAGGCTGAGCCTTGATTTCAACACAGTGGGCCAAGGGGGTGATAGGACCACATCCCCCAGCACCTGCAGCTGACCCACCCACATTCCACCCTTTCTATTAAAGATTGTATTTATTTTTATTTGAGAGAGACAGTGGAGTTTGGGCAGAGGGAGAGAGAGAATCCCAAGCAGACTCCCTGCTGAGCATGGAGCCCGATGCGGGCCTTGATCTCATGACCCTGAGATCATGACCTGAGCTGAAACCAAGAGTCGGACGCTTAACGGACTGAGCCACCCAGGCGCGCCCCCCTCCGCCCCACACCCCTAAGACAGACAACTCACCTGACCTAGAAAAGGCCTGTGTGCACATGGCTTCAGGATTCCTCACACCCCTCCTCCCAGGGAGACGGCAGTGTGCCAGAAGGTACAGGACATGATGGAGGAAGAGAGATTTGTCCTCCTGGAAGGGAAGGTCCCCACGCTTTGGCAACTAGAAGAAGAAAGGGCTGGGCGCCTGGGTGCCTCAGTCAGTTGAGCGGCTGCCTTTGGCTCAGGTCATGATCCCAGGGTCCTGGGATCAAGTCCAACATCGGGCTCCCGGCTCAGCGGAAGCCTGCTTCTCCCTCTCCCACTCCCCCTGCTTGTGTTCCTGCTCTCGCTGTCTCTGTCTCTGTCAAATAAATAAATAAAATCTTAAAAAAAAAAAAAGAAGAAGAAGAAAGGGCTGGACAGCATGGGGGCCGACTAGGAGGGCCTTGGCTTCCAGACTAGGGATTCTGAACTTCACTGGAGAAGCCATGAGGATCCACAGAGCAGGTGAGTAGATGTGGTCACAGTGGGACTCTGGGGAGATGGCTTTGTCCTGGAAAGGCATGCAGCACACTGCAGGACAGGTGGGAGCCCACAGTGACCCCCCAGAGATGGGGCTGCCCCACTGAGCAAGAACAGTTACTTAACGGAAATCGGATGTGATTTGCTCAGCTGGAAGGTGCAAGTATCTGCACCCCTCTTGTTGGATCAGAATTCCATGAGAGAACTGTTGGAAGGCAGGGCTTCTCCAACTCTAAAATGATCTTGCTGAATTGCAGATTCTGACTCTGGAGGTACGGGGGGGGGGCGGGGGGGCAGGTTGTGTGGGTCATAAGCATGGGTGGCACCCCTCCTCCTGGTGGGCTGCCCCACTGAATACAGAGACCGCAAAGCCCCAGATCCAGAGCCGGCCCAGAGTAGAAACCCAGTAAATGGTTCCTTCTGTTATATGATTGCATTATTATTAGAAGAAAATGGCCTGAGAAAGGGATAAAAAGTGGAAAAGCAAAGTCATGTTATTTATAAGAACAAACAGGAAGGACAAGAGTCCAGGGTAAGAAACACAACTACAGCAGCCCCCAGGGAGCCCTGTCCTCACTGGATTTTGCACATGAGAAGCTGAGCAAACATGCTGTCCTTACAGGATGGCTTCTCCAGCCACCCTCCCCAGCCCACCCACCATAGAAAACAGTTCGGTTGTATTTCTGAAATGCACTAACATTTACAGACGTTTTATCCTGGAACAAAGCAGAACTCCCTTAAAACATACTGACTTGATATTTCTAAAATTCTGATAAATGATGATCAATTATTGGGTTTCCCAAAACATGTTTTTTCCCAAATAACAGCTTAAATGATAACAGGATTCTCACCGGGAAGCCCAGATGGCTTCCTATAGCAGCCTGGAGGAAATTCATCCTTTTTCATTGTTTTCACCTCCAAGAACTTTCTTAGGACATGTAGATGTTCTCAGAAGAGCTAATCCCTAAAGTTCCTCGGGTTTAATTTTTCTGGGGGGTGAGGCACCTGGGTGGCTCAGTCAGTTAAGCGGCTGCCTTCAGCTCTCAGGTCATGATCCCAGGGTCCTGGGATGGAGCCCCGCATGGGGCTCCCTGCTCAGCAGGGAGTCTGCTTCTCCCTCTCCCTCTGCCTGCCGCTCCCCCGCTTGTGTGCTCTCTCTCTCAAATAAATAAATAAAATCTTTAAAAAAAAAAAATCCTCCAGTTTAATCATTCACTCACTGAATCAGTCCTTTGCTCATTGCTTTAACCCACCCTGACTGAGCCTGCTCATCTTGGGGCTGAGGGCCCGTCATCAACAAGACAGGCTCACGGGCTCCTCCTCCTTGGGCAGCTCACAGCCAAGCAAAGAAGACCCACTTGTCAGCCAGACTGCTGGACAGACCTGGCACATGGTGGGGTGGGCTGTGGAGAGGAAGGGTCCCCTTCTGGGCCACTCCCTCTCTGGCTTCGGCTCTGCACCAAATGAGAGATGCTTATTTAGTCGCAGGACAGGTGGAAGCTCAGGCACCTCCCCACCCCTCGCTCTCCCCACTGTGTCCCACACACCATCGGGAAACTTCCTTGAGAAGCATCCTCACCCCACTCCACCAGCCAGTCCCACACTCTTGGTCAGGCTGCACAGGTGCACGACAGGAACCTAGCAACGCTCATCGGGAACATGACATCGCAGCTTCACGAGAAAAGGCAGAAAATACACCGGCACTAGAGATGCATTCAAATCCCCTGGGTTCTAGTGGCCGTCCATGGCCATCCATTTGCTCCCGAATGATGGTCATGACTGTATGGGACAAAAATGCCTCGTGGGGTTGTTTGGGGCTATCTTAATCATCACATCCCATGGAAGTCATTCATAGTTTTCCAGAATGCAATTACTGCTAGCAATTTGCTTTGTGTGGCCAAAAATAAAATACCTGTCAAAAAACTTGTTTTGGGACGCCTGGGTGGCTCAGTGGGGCAAGCGTCTGCCTTTGGCTCGGGTCCTGGGATCGAGTCCTGCATGGGGCTCCCTGCTCAGCAGGGGAGTCTGCTCCCTCTCCCTCTGCCGCTCCCCCTGCTTATGCTCTCTCTCTCTCTCTGACAAATAAATAAAATCTGTATTTAAAAAAAAACTTGTTTTGATGATTGTGTCTAGCATGTGCTACAGGTGTTAGGAAATTCTCATATCAAGGGGACTGGGAAAGTCTACATAGATAAGAAAGAGAAATAGGGGGACGGGGAGGACAGGACTAAGAGGAAGGAGGGAGGGAGAGAAGTAAGCTAGGTGAAATAAATTATCCAAAAAGACATTCTACTTTACTTTTTTTATTTTTTAAGTAATCTCTACACCCAACGTGGGGCTCCAACGCACAGCGCTGAGATCAAGAGTCGCATGCTCCTCCGACTGAGCCAGCCAGGTGCCCCAAGACATTCTACTTTAAAGCTAGAATTATCCTGGCTGACTTCTCTTCCAGTGAACAAAATGTACCCTGGTATATTTTTATTAAAGGATCTAAAAATGTTTTCCATTCTTAAGCAGTTCCGATGACATCATTACTTTTCCCTTTGAGTATATTACATAAACTCAATTCCATAAGACCTAAACTGTTTTTTTTTCAACTTCATATTTAGTTTTTAATGATGGATTCACATGGCTCAAGAATCAGAAGGTAACAAAAGAGTAAATGCTGTTTCCACTAAAAAAAGATAACAGAGGAATAGTTTCCTTCCGCTTTTATTGAGTGTCTTTGACGATACTACTTGTCATCCGACCCCTGAGAGTTCAAAATACACAAGTGAGGGTCCCCACCAGCAGTGGTCCTGAGGAGGTCCGCCTCCATGCGTCCTGGCTGTGCCCCACACAGGCCGAAGCGTCCACAGCGGGATGGCCAGACACAATCCACAGTCCACAGGCGGCCAGTATGTAGACATGGCACCCTGGGACGTGTCATGTCTAAAATTCTGAACACAGCATTGGGCCGGTCTTTTAGTGTCTTTGTGTCTGTTTAATTTTAAGTTACATGATAATCATCAATGCAGCATGGTTTTTTGTTTTTGTTTTTTTAAAGATTTTATTTATTTATTTGATTGAGAGAACAAGCAGTGGGCGTGGCAGGCAGAGGGAGAGGGAGAAGCAGACTCTCTGCTGAGCAGGGAGCCTGATGCAGGGCTCGATCCCAGGACCCTGGGATCATGACCTGAGCCGAAGGCAGATGCTTAACGACTGAGCCACCCAGGTGCCCCTATGCAGCATGTTTTGAAGAAAATCAAAACCACTGACTCCTTCGGAAGCATTTGCTAATCCCGGTTACTATATACAATTGTCACATTTTCCAATCTCTGAAATAACCCTTTAGACACACATTGATGGGGCAGGCTGTTGAACTTTTACAAAGAACACTTAACCCTCTACAAAAATGGTATAAAATATAGGCTTGGAGAATGAGCTGGTCTGCTCCAGTGACCTGTCCTGATGCGGGGCAACTGAGGGGAAGCTTAATCACTGCAATCGCAGATATTATTAGCTTGCCAAGTGCTTTTCATCTCTTAAGGGCTGCCCAAGGACCGAGTGATAAACCAGGAATATTGCACCTTTTATCCCATTATTTCAAGAATAAACCATTCCTTACTCAAATTTTCGATGTGCCCTTGGGATATTCAGAAACCCCAAAGTATCAACTGTGATCAATTCCGCATCTTACTTGTGGATGTAAGTGTACTTTTCAAACCCCAGGATTTTGTCTTGAAACTGCCAACATCGTTCTATTTTAAAACAAAAACTAATTTCACTGAATTGCTGCAACAAGCCTGAGGTGACATTCCTAGAGCCCCGCAGAGGAGTGCAAGGATTGAAACTCATTTCCATAGAATCCTGCAGGTGGCGCCATAAGCAAACGGTCTTCCCCACGACCACCAACCCACTCCCCCCAGAACTGAAGAGAAGAAAACAAGGTTTTAGCTCACAGGAAAAAGGGGAGGAGAATATAGAAAAGCTACAGAATTTTAACGTATCATATAGAATTGTGCTGCTATAATAAAAAACTCAGTAATTAAAATATTGATTATGGAATTGCCTGCTTCTTTTGTATTAAATATGCACGTTTTATAGGCAATGTTTTATAAATAAATATAACTTTAAGAGGACTCTTTTATGATGCCATAATGACAGCTAATCCTCATTTGTGTGTTAAACGTGTTCTTTAACAAAATTATACATTCACCATGGCAATGGAACAAGCCCGGCTTCAGCCTCCATCTAATCTAACAGAATGGTATTTCTGCAGTCCTAACACTCTGCTTAATCACGCCAATAAAAAGAGTAGATTTCTTTGTAATGCAATTTGTAAGCAATAAACATGATTGAGAATGCAGTATTTGCTGTCGACTATGTTTAATGCAGGGTTTTAATTTGGTGTGTAATTATTCATTTAGTAGGTACTTTTTCCATTCACATGTCTTCGCCCTGCTCTACAGAAAGTTGATAAGTTTGCAGAACATTGGGGAAGCAGGGTTTCCAGGTACTTTATGCAAACCGGAGTTGGATGTAGATGTTATGGAAAAAGAATATTTTTTTTTATCTGCTAAAGACAGGAGGTCACATTAACTCGTAATACAGACACATAAAAATGTGATTATGGGTTCTAAACAGAACGCAGTAGGCTCCTAGTTAACACAATGAGATTTCTAGGAAGTGATGCATAAATTCTTCAAAAATGACACATTTCTCAAGTTTCATTCCAATTAAATTACTGAGGCAGCTAACAGCGATGAGCACAAAGTACGGGGGTAAAATGAGGGTTTCTTCTTGTACCTGTATCACTGTGAAAGTATATTTTTATGAGAAGCAGTTAATATTAAGCTGTTATTTTTCAACTGTGCTGGAAGGGATGTCTCGAGCCTTCCTTGCCGAGCTCTCCCCAGAAGAGTCTGCTCCTTTGTTTCTTGGGTGTGCTAACAGGAAGAGAGAATTGCTGGGGCCCGCCCCCGCCCTCCTTTCTGGAGTCAAAGGGGTCTGCCAGGAAAGGGATCCCATGTGTTGGTCCCCAGGGTCGGGCCCAATGGCCGCCAAGAGGCCTGCGGCCCCGAGACTCCAAGGTGCCCGGCGCCCCACTCGCTCCCCGCGGCGACCAACCCGGGCACGAGCAGCAGGGCCGGGTACCCACCCACGATCCGCCAGCGCTTGGGGTCCGACCCCCCCCGCGCCCCGCTCATGCTTCGGGGGTCCTGAGAGCCCCGCGGCCGCGCGAGGGGTTTGTCGCCCAGCCTTGGGGGTCTCGAAGGCGGGTCTGGGGGGGCGCGGGGGTCCCGCCCGCGGGGCGATGGGGTTCGGGACTGCTCTCCCGTGAAGGAGGACAGAGGGGCGTGGGGGCCGCCCCGGGGGAGGGGGAAGCGGGAGGGGACGTCGGAAGACAAAAGGATGTGCAGCTTTAAATTCAAAAAGATGTTTTTGAAAGCCTCGTCCTGGGGTTTGAAAGGCGCACCGAGGACAGCGGCAGAGCGATCCCAATCAGAAATGCGATTTGAAGTCCTAATGAACTTGATTGCGTGAACATTTATAATCCCCCATGGCCCTAAATGAAATCAGATATAATCAGAAGATACAGGGAAGGGAGTGTTTACAGCCGACGCCGGGCGGCTGCGGACGGGGAGATGCGGCCCCGGTATTGATGTCGAAAATGATGGATAACGCGGGAATGGCAAATATACTATTTGTCTAATGGCTCGGCAATTAAATTCCCCTGTAAATGACCCATGCCTCATTTCATCCTAATCTATGGAATTTTGATTGAATTCGTCAGCTCTAATTGAAAAATACTGCACTTTAATGTCTGCATTGCAGTTTCAGGACGAGAGTGGTTTTAATGAGACAGTGCCCCCCTGACCCGGGAATATTTGAGACTTTTATTCGGAATTTAAAGCCAGAAGATTGCTCAACTGAGCGCTGAGATTTCCTCTCCTGTATCCACGTCCATCTATCTCCAGACGCGATTTAATAAACGCACTTGGGGATAAATGCGCCCCTGACCCTCGCGCCCTAGTGGCATCCAAAGGGCTGCCCCTCCCTGGGACGGGAGCGGGCGGGGGCCCGGGGGTTGAAGCAGAGGCCGCAGGCGCGGAGCGGGGCGCTCGGAGGAGGGGTTGCCCCCTCCCGGGGGCCTGGATGCCCCGCCCCCTCTGCTGCTCTGGTCCCCGGGCCCAATCGCCGACCGCGGCCTCCGCCTTCCCGGGCCAACCCCCGGCGTTCCGCCCCCCCCCCCCCGCCCCGGAGGAGATGGCCCAGCTGCCTGCGACCTGGGCACCCCAAGAGGGGGCCGGCCCCCGACGCGCTTTATATGCAAATGGCGAGGCGAAGCCATCCCTGAGAAATTAGCTACTTGCTGAAGCATATTTACTAGATTGAAATGAGTTAAAGAGAAACATTTTAAGTCGTTTAAACGAGATAATTGGGCCACATTAAAACGAGATGTTTGCTCCTTTCCAAAAAAAAAAAAAAACCCACCCGGGGGAGGGGGTCGGTAAAAGCGCCCCCAGCACACACACCCGAAACGAGGACTCGAGGCCCCTGCTGCTCAGAGACCAGAAGTGCGGGAGTGCGGGGGACTCCAGCCTGCCGGGACCTTGGCGGGGCGCCCCTCCCGTCGGGAGAGCCACAGCCGGGCTCCCCCGCTCCGAGGGACCGATCCCGACCGCGGCCCGCAGGGGGCGCCCTCGAGCCAGGGTCCTGCCGCGAAAACGGAGCCCAGGAGAGGAAAGGAGCGGTCAGCCCTTGGTCCTGGTCGCGCACCCGCGTCCGGCCCCCCAGCTTCGTCCACCCCAGTACCCCAGCCACGTTCAAAACTCCGACGGTGAGATCGCGATGGGAGCCCTGAGGACATGGAGTTTGGGGGGGAGCAAGAGGGTAAAGTGCACGGGTTGCCTATTCCCTCCCCAAAGAGTTGAGGATTTAGGGTCTGTTTGTTTGTTTAGCACGTTAACAGAATTTACAGAGCTTTTATTTAAAATAAAATAGTCTAAAATGACATAGAGGCCATCTCCCTAGGAAGATAGTGCTTTATGCCCTTCTGGTGCTCAATTTGGTGATGAGAGCCCACTGCAGAGGAAGCTCCCAGGGCGGGGAACTGCCTCTGCACGGGTCTCAGTGCGTGCGGAGGGGCTGACACTGAGCCGACCCGGGGGCGGTGCTCTGGGACCTGCAACCCCCACCCCCCACCCCCCACCCCAGCAGTCGTGTGTGTTAAATACTACACAGTATCCTGTTCCATTGGTGACCTGTGGTTTGTCTTTAAATGCTCGAGAGTCTTGTGATCAGAGGCTGCCCTCAAATTGACACCCTCCCTCTGAGCGCACAGGCTTGCGGCCCTGGCTGCCCCACATCCATCCAGCACTCTGCGACGCCCCGGGCTGGCGGTCCGGGCGCCCAGTGCAGCCACCCTACTGAGCAACCACTCTGGGCCGGGGCCCCGGCCCAGGAGTGCTACGTGATCTAATTCGGTTCCGCGACAACCCGTGGCAGAAGCGCTATATTAATTACCCCCGTTTTAGAAACGCAGTCTGGCCTCTGGTGGGAGAGGGCCGGGGTTCCCGCCCATTACGCAGATGGGGCAACTGAGGCCGCGGTGAGCTCGGCGGTGCGCCCATGCCGGTCAGGCCCACATGTTAGAGGGTTTCTTATCCATCCACTTCCTGGATGAGGCTGCTCAGGATGAGTCAGAGTCAGGAAAATTTGGGTTTTAAAGAGAGCCCGAGGTGGGGTTTCTATTATCACATCCAAAATCGGATCATATCTCCTAGTACTTTGTGTATCTGATTTCCCCCCCTCGTTTGTCACAAAGGCTCCTCTTGTGCCCTGGACGTTTATAATGAAAAGAAATTGGGAATCTTTTTCTTATGCAATTGTAGACATGAAAAAAATAGACGTCTCAGGCCTTCTTATCTCTGAGAAGGGGAGCCGGGGATCCGTCTACTCCCCTGGAACCGCGGAGCCCAAACAGGCTCTATAGCGGATGCCATTACTTCCATGGCCTATAGGGGGCGATGCGGATCCCTGAGCGCTCTGCACACCCACGTCTTTTCAGGCTGTTAATCCTTTGGAAATGTGAAGCCTCAAATAAAAATGTTTCCTGTCATTCCCTCATTAATTTATTAAAATACATAATACACATTTGAGTTCTGTTTACAGATAGGAAATAGCCTTGTTACATCATTAAATTGAAAATGTGCAATGTGAAATTTGTGTTGCAAAATACAAGAACGTATTCAGTTCATTACATTTTAAAGTATTAATTTCCAAATAACATTCAGTAATATGGAATGAACTGAATTTGAATGTTTTTTGGGGTA
The DNA here is from genome assembly GCF_054177405.1 of Leptonychotes weddellii. Taxonomy (NCBI): domain Eukaryota; kingdom Metazoa; phylum Chordata; class Mammalia; order Carnivora; family Phocidae; genus Leptonychotes; species Leptonychotes weddellii. Next base: position 3,985,095 of record NC_138371.1, read on the forward strand.
GAATGAAGTTGAACCTTTAAAAGTCTCTCATTTCTTAAGTGTCCTGAGGTTTTCTTGGGTTTTGTTGTGGTGGTGATGGTGGGTGTTTGTTGCAATTTAAGTGGGTCTGAGAGAAACTTAGAACAGGGGGAAATCATAACAAGCAAAAGATAAGCTAGGACTATCACAGCACAATAACAAACAGATTCTAAAATACTCATCTTCTCAAAAACAAAATTAATGACTAGAAGGAGAGGATATGGTGAGCAAAGGGGGAGGGGAAGTCCCTGAACTCAGTGAATGCATCAAATTGGTCACATGATGTCAATCACCCTCACTCTCTGAGCCATCATGATCAATTTCTGCTAGTTCTGAAGCTTCCCATTCATTATTGTCCCAGACTTCAGAGAACAGAAGGTTTGTCCGGGTGGAGACGAGCAGGATGGCTTCTGGCTTTGGCTCATTTCCCAGCAGAACCTAGTTTTTCACACTTGCCCGGGGGGGGGGGGGGGCGGGCGGTGAGGAGAGCCTGAGGCAGGGCCACCAGCCCTGCCCCTGCCCCATCCTCAGGTCTGTCACCGCGCTGGACCGCTGCTCTGCTGTGGGCTGGTTTGAACAGGCATCGGACACTCACAGGGGCCCCCAGAAGCAGCCTCCGAACCCCTCTCCTGGTGTCTGTGGCAATGTCCCTGAAGGCAGCCGTCACCTTCAGTGTGGACACCCACGTGAATAACTTCCCTTAGAAGGGTGTTTCAAAGT
>NC_138371.1:3985932-4011602 GCF_054177405.1 Leptonychotes weddellii
AAAAAAAAAAAAAGTTTTCATTTCCTACAAAACCCAGAAGTGTCCCCTAGGACAGTATGGGGACAGCATTCGAGTTTTCTGGATTTTTTCCTGCTGGGCCTCAAAGAGCCCCTCTCTCCTCATTCCCCCTTTCTCCTGTGTGATCCACAGGTGCTCTAGCAGGTTGGCCCCTAGCTGAAAATACTTTGGGATGTCAGAGTTTGCTCTCCATCCTTGCTCTTGGTTCCTTCTTTCCCTAAAGTTCCAGAACTCTCCCATAAGGGAGATCACTGTTGGCAGCAAAATCAGGCAAATTCAGTTCCCCTGCATTTTTTCAGATGACAAGCGGGGGGGAAATACCAAGATTCTTCTGTTTCCAGGGCCTGGCAGGTCAGCATATCCAATTATTTCTGCGATCACCCCACCAACGAGGGGCTGTATATTTAGGGAACCTGAGACAGCAGGGAATTAAAAGGCCTAAAAACAGGGACGGTCTCCTTCCTGTACCACTGCAAGCTTCTCATGCAGTAGCAGAGAGCAATAGATGGTGAGCGTGTATGATGTAACTAGGGAATGGTTTTTAGATTGTCCCCGCCTGGCAAATGCAGGTGGCTACTTAGATTTTCACTTCTCAAACCTCACTGAAGGAAATTGGCTCACTCCCTTATGGCCAATGGCCTACAGCTAGCCTCAGATCGGTGAGCAAAGGGGATGGGTGAGGCAAGGAGGGTGGAGAGGAGCACTAAGTCCTGTGGCCAGTCTCTACTCACTGCCCTCCTCACTGACTGTGCTGCTCAAGGTCTTTTTGGCCCCTCAAACAAGAGTCAGAGATCTACCCTGGGATCTTCCTCCAATGTGGAATGCGTCCATCCCAGGGGCTTTGGAGCAAGCACATTTCTTTTCCCCGGTTCTGTAAGCTGGGTGCTCTATTGTAAGCCAAGTGTCCCCACCTGCCTTTTGAGGCGGGGTTGGTATCTATTGTTAGCTTCCTCCAATTGTAGGCTAATAGAAGGGTTCTCCCCAGCCCTCCTTGGCACACATCCCTTCCACCCTCTCCTTGGGAAAGCCTGACATTTAAGGTGGCCCTCCTTGAGTTGCTGTCCCTACTAGTCACAAGTGTCCTTCTGGGAACCCTCAGCGGAGCTAGGTTGGTCAGGTACACACATATCCACCTGGAGTTTTTCTAGATGAGCTTACTGCTAAGCTCACTTTTACAAAGACCTTTCCCCCGGAAATCCACAGGAGGCACACAGGCCATTCTCATGCTCCCTCCCCAGTTAGCCAACTTCTCTCCCCTGTGTTTACACCCAATGTCTCGCCCCAGTCTGGAGACCTCTAGGTTCTGTTTTCCAATCGGAAGGGGCGGTAACCAATGCAAGCGCGGGCTCCGCTTAGCAAGTATTTCTGGAAGAAGGGGAAGCGGAGTTCCGTCTAAAAGCCATGGCTGCTTTTTGTTCGGTCCCCGCAGAAGTTAAAGTGGGAGCGCCGCCCCAGATGCGGGTAGCTGTTGACCCAAACACTCTCTTGCTCCCTCCAGGGTGGGTTCGAAAGGGTTAAATGGATGAAGTCGCGGTAAACCGCGTCTTTTTTAAAAGACAACCCGCCTACAAGGGTCTGGGCTATCGAGGGGCGGCGGCAGGGGCCCTGCTTGGCGAGGGCCGGGGTGGGGGGGGCGGGGGGTCTCCCGACTCCCAGCCATCGGGGAGACGCGCGCGAGTCCTTGGCCGGCCTCTCCCCCGACCCACGGTCTCATCTTGGGAGCTGGAAGCTCGCGGGGCGCACGGCTGAGCCCGACGCTTCCGACTTCAGCATCCATCGGACGCCGGCCGTGTCCAGCCCGGGGCCTTCCAGGAGAAGGCGGGCCGACGGGCCGCGGGGACGGTAGTGGACCCCGGCATCCCAGGAGGCCTGCTCGACAGGCGGTCCCCGAGGCCCCAGTCCGGGCTGCGCCCCTCCTCACCCCTCCGTGCCCTCTGCCCGCCTCCCAGGCCGCCCGTTTCGCGGCCCCCCGGATTAGCATATCTGTGAAGTCCCGCAAACAATGCCCGCTGTGCGGGGAGATGAAAGTCGGGCGCCGGGTGGCAGGGGGTCGTTTGAAGTCCCTGAAAGGTGGGGCCGCGGGAATCCGAGAGGGCAGATGCGAGGAGACAGAGCCAGGTGAGAAACGCCCCGCGGCCTGCGCCTCCCTCCCCCAGCGCCCCAGAGCCCGGGTTTCGCAGACCGCACGGCCTCCCGGACCCCGCGAGCAGCCAGCCCCGGGCCGGACCCAAGTGGACGCTCCTCCTGTGCAGCCCAGCCCGAGCCCTCGCCGTCCCTTTTGTCGTCTGCGCCTCAGCCTCCGTTCTCCAACTGCAGCCCTGGGGCCCCGGCTCGCGCCCGGCCTCCGCCTGACGCGCCCTCTTCCCATGCTGGGAACCCCGGGGCGGCCGGGCTCAATCCCGGCAGAGGATCCCCCTTCTCCGGTTGAGCGCGGGCGCGGGGCTTCCCCGGCCATCCAGTACCCCCAGTGGTCACGCACTCCCCACTCCAACCTGTACGGGTATTCCCAAAAGGGACCCTCGAACGCCTAGGCCCGGGGTCTGCAGCCGAGCCCAGGATAGGGTGCCAGGTCGGCGAGTCCACGCCCGCAGCCCCCAGGCTCCCGGGCGGTGCAGGAACCCCCTCACCCCGGCCCCTAAATCCCACGAGGGCACGGCTCGCAGGCCAGGGGGCCGTGGCTCCGCGTGTTGCTCCGCACTGGGGTGGGGAGAGCGGCGCAGGTGTTAAGGGTCAGGTTTCCCGGCCTCAGGCCTGCCGGGAACATTTTCCAACTTCCCCAAGAAAATGCACCGGGGAGGGGGGAAAAAAGTCTCCTCCCCTTCACGTTTCTGGTTTGCGGTTTTGTTTCTGCTACTTTGAGGGTGGGGGACAAAAAGCAAAACTTTCTACATAAGAATGTCGCAGCACACACAGTCCCGTAAAGTGTTTCTTCTTCAGGGCGCTTTAGAAAACCCCCCTGTCCTGCTTTCTGCATGGTCAAGGAGGAGGATAATGAAACCAAAGACTTTCATTTTATAAACCACTTGATCTTTGCTTGGGAAACTCTATTAATTGAATGGGTTTGCCTTTTTTGCCAGTCCCCTTTATCATTATTTATGGGCTTTAAATTGTTTAAAGTTCCCTTGACGTTCAATTTACAAGTTTGGGGACTTTTTTTGTTCTGCCTTTTGTCCTGGAGAAAGACATCGTGTTGGAAGTGCTTTGAAAAGCCAAACAGGAGAAGTTGGCAATGAAAGGGAAGCGGGCGAGATCCCTTTTAATTCCGTCCTGTTAGTGAATGGCTCTTTTACATAATTGCAGGAGCTATTTCAAAGGCAGCCAAAGGCTGACTTCACTTAGAACCACATGGAGTCTATTTTGGGCTTTCAGATTAAAAAAAAAAAAAAAAAAAGGCTGAATAAAATAGTTAAAAAAGATGAGGCTTCAATGCTTTCTGCTACTTGCAAATTGGTGTGTCTGATGGGGAATTTTACACAAGCACCCCTTTGTAAGTGCGTCTTGGGCTTGGGAGGGACTGTTGTGGGTTTGCTGGGTGTGAATCCCAATTGCCCTTCCATAAATAAAACCCATCCCAAGCTATTTCCCAATGATTGCCAGGAGCAAGAGCTGCTGCAATGACCGAATGATCAGGCCACTCAAAGTCTCTATAAATAAAAACAACATGGTTGCCAGAGAAACCAGCTTGTCTCCTGGGACTGGGCGGCGGGCGGGAGCACCCGGCCCGCTAGGTCTGCGGGTGTCTCCGCACCCACGGAGACCTGGGGTGCCCATGCTGCCCCTTCTCCACGACCGCCCGCGACCTCCTCCCTGGCGGTGGCGTGAAAAGGCGCGGTTCGCGGTGCTTCCTCCTTGGGGCTGGACTCGGCGGGCCAACGCAAGTTTGCCACATGAATATTCATTTACTTGTGCATTTAGCATTTTATACTCAACCTCCATACACCTGCATGCAAACATTGACTGGGACAGCCCCAAAGCGTGGAGACAACTTAATTACCCTCACTTTTACTGACGTCTGAGGTTTTAAGTGGCTTAATACGATCTTGACACCAGCTTGGCACCGGCCAAGGAAAGTGCCCAGGGGGTGGGCCACCTTCATCCCCGCGGGAGCCTTCCTGGGGGTGGGGGGGAGAAGTTCGCAGAAAGTTAACTAGAGTTGGAGGACCCAGATGTGCCTGAGGTTGTGTCCTTCCTTTTTTCTAATCCCAGGGAGCTGGGGGTGGGGGACCTCTTAAGGCAAAGTTGCAAAGATCTGCGCGTGGTGGTTTTCCTGCGCAGCCTGGGCTGAGCCGAGTCACCCCAAGGGCTCTGCAGTTTGAGGCAGTTCCGAGGTAAGCAGGTAGGAATCCGAAGGATGGATAAACCATGTACCTGTCGCTCACTACCCATAAATCTCTCTGAGGAGACGAGGAAGAACTCTAGGGGCTTTTATTATCCGCAGTCCCCACGCTCTGAACGCTTTGCAGGTAGCTGAGGTGCCCCGAATGAATCTTGTTAATCACGGCGAAACACAAGAATCCTTTTATGACGCCAACAGTCGTTTTCTGAGCAGTTAAGCATTAGATGAGAAAATATTACTGCATTGCATTCGAGAAAAAGCACACTAGTAAATAAAATTCATATTGATGAGAATTCTCTGAACTCACTAATAAAAGAAGATTAGTATTATAACCCCCGCAGTCAATACTTTCCACAGCAATTTATGGATGCAAATAATATGCCATCAAATTATTTCAAGTGTAGCTATAATTCAACGGACCTGAATCTTCTTGCTGAACTTTAAATGTAGAATTATCACCAAAATAATCAAAGGAATGCCTGTCTCTCTCGGAGGGTAATCAGGCGTCGGAAGTCCCTAGAACAATATTTTTCCGGCGAAATAGCAAAGTGGATGGCAAATCTGCCTAGGTAAAATGAGTAACAGCTTACACAGGCCCAGTGTCAAGCGGCGAAAAGACCCGGCTGTAGCAACGTAAATCAAGCAAGGAGTCGAACATTTTTTCTTAGTATTCAAAAAACAAGGTAACCATACCAGAGACTCTGTGCCTGTTAACTATCTCATAATGAGATGGAGTATTTATTATGCTCATAAAGAAACCAGCCTTTTGCCCTGGGCTTCGATTTTTTTTTCCTTTTCCTTTTCTTCTTTTTCTTCTTTTGTAGGAGTGGAGAAAGAGGGATAGAGCTTAGAGACCCCACAGACACCTCCTGCCCCGCGGATTCCAACGATTCCCCTCGCGCCGCCCAAGCCACCTCGGGGTCTGGGCGTGAAGGGAGTGCAGGCGGTGCAGTCAGAGGCGTCCTAATGAATTCCTTTCAAACCGCCTGCCGCCGGAGCCATCTATTACTGCGGCCTGGAGTGGGGAAACGCGCTCGAGATGTCTTTGTCCGGGTGGCGGTGGCGCGGGGGGGAGGAGGCGAGCAGGAGGAGGGCGGCTGGCGGCGGGGCCGGCGAGTTTTCCCAGCACTCGGGGGCGCCGCGGATGCACCCTCCTCTCTTTCCTCAGGGGCCCTTTGGGTGGGCAGTGGGTTCCTGGCTGAAGAGGTGGTCTGAAATTAAGACGTCCCCCTGGGGGCCTTGGGGTTAGAGCGGGAGAAAGAAGAGCGAGAAAGAAGAGCTTCAAAGAATAGGGTCGATAAATTCATAAAGATCGATTTATCTTTATCTCCCAATTAAATGTGCTTGTAAGTGATACATAACACACGTCCAACACGGGCCAACTCCCCAACCACTAGCTCCTCGGCGTGAGCTGATTTTTAATGACTGATACAACAATGCCCTTCTCTCCCCTCCTCGCGAGCCAGGTGCTTGTCAGCGGTTCCGGGCGAACGTCTAGACCCGGGAAGTTGGAGCCCAGGCCCTGGAGGCGCGTGGAAGGCCCGCGCGCGCTGGAGCGCATTGCGCGGGCTGCCCTTGCCACGAACGATTCCATTTTTAAAGAGAAATTCAAGCACTGGAAGTTTTTGTTTTTGTCATAGAGAAGGGCATAAGCACCTCCCTAGCTCCCACTCCCTCCCCGCCAGTTCCCTTACTCCCAAATTCTGGGGTTTTACCATTGTTGAGACAGGGGAAACATCTTGAGGGAATCGGCTCCATCCTGCAGTAGGCAAAGGGGAACCGCGCGCCCTCGAGTCCTCATTCAGGAAACCGGGTGGCGGCGCCGGGGTGAGCGCTCCCTCCGTTCTCAACGTGCTTAATTAGCGCCTATTTACAAAACGCAGCTTTTATTTGAGCAAACATCATAAAGCTTTCATCAGGATAATCTCACGTTATACAGTCTGGAGGCACAGCAACTCCCCCTTCCTCCCCGAGGATGGAGCAGATAAAGGACTGGCTTTATTATCATAATTATCGTGGCTGTTATTTTGGTGCGCGCAGGCAAAGTGTGTAAATAGGTGCGATGATTAAGAATGTCATGAAAAATGAGAAGGGATCGCTCACAGGAGGGCCCAGGTCGGGATGGGGGAACCAGCAGCCTCCCCGCCCCGCCCGGGAGCTCGAGAGGCGCAGCGAGCAACCCGGCCAGCTCCCGCCCGTGTCTGGGGCCTTCCAGCTCCCGACCAGGGCCCTAGGGGCGGATGTGAAGGGGCAGGACCTTGTTGCCAACTCCGGGAACCTCTTCTGGACCACGGGCGCAGCAGCAGCACCCAACGGTAGGGTGAGCCGCGGGCAGGTTTGTTCCAGTGCATTTGAGGAAGAAATAAAACGCCCTCGGCCCGGCCGCGGTAGGTCCTAACCCCGGAAGCTGCCCTGGGCGGAGGCCTCGACAAGGCTGTCGGGCCGCGGGGTTCGAGCCGTGGAGCTTTGGAGCCAACAGCCCGCTTTCAAGTTTGCGCGGCGCGAGCCCGGCGCGCAGGTTCCGGCTCTCGGGCCCGCGCGCTCCGCCGGTGGCGCCCGCAGCCGGCTCAACGCCAGCCCGGGTGGAAGGGGCGGAGTCCCGATTTCGCCCCCGCCCCCTCCTGGCTCAGCCAATAGGCGGTGGCGCCCGGCCCCACGTGAGGTAAGCCCGGCCGGGCAGCAGGCAAAATGTGAATGAGAAAGAGGAGCGCGATTTAAAGGTGCTGGCGGCGCCCGCCGAAGACAAGTGCGCCAGCTTCGCGCGCTCCCCAGCGGCCCGCGGGAGGCGACGGACTGCGGATCCGACAGACGGACGCACCGACGGCTCCGAGCCGGGGCCGAGGGTGGCAGACGAGACGCGCGCGGGCTCCGACGGGCAGGCGGCGGGCAGAGGCTTCAGCGTGCCCGCGGGGCCCGGGTGCCCTCTCCACTCCCGGGCGCACGGCCTCACCCCGCGCACCGCCCACACGCGCTCCCGCCAGGCATGCAACCCGCCCAGGACTGAGGGTCGGCGGCGCCTGCTCTCAGGGTCCCGGCCGGCCCCTGCCCGGCGCACCCGGCTGTGCTCCCGGCGCCCGGCAGGCTTCCTGGCGGCGGCGCGGCGCGGGGACTTTTCGCCTCTCTCTGGCCTCTCCCGAGCGCGTCTATGAGCGCAGCGTTCCCGCCGTCGCTGATGATGATGCAGCGCCCGCTGGGGAGTAGTACCGCCTTCAGCATAGACTCGCTGATCGGCAGCCCGCCGCAGCCCAGCCCTGGCCATTTCGTCTACACCGGCTACCCCATGTTTATGCCCTACCGGCCGGTGGTGCTGCCGCCGCCGCCGCCGCCGCCACCCGCGCTGCCCCAGGCCGCGCTGCAGCCCGCGCTGCCGCCCGCGCACCCTCACCACCAGATCCCCAGCCTGCCCACCGGCTTCTGCTCCAGCCTGGCGCAGGGCATGGCGCTCACCTCCACGCTCATGGCTACGCTGCCCGGAGGCTTCTCCGCGTCTCCCCAGCACCAGGAGGCGGCGGCCGCCCGCAAGTTCGCGCCGCAGCCGCTGCCGGGTGGCGGCAACTTCGACAAGGCGGAGGCGCTGCAAGCCGACACTGAGGACGGCAAAGGCTTCCTGGCCAAGGAGGGCTCGTTGCTTGCCTTCTCCGCGGCCGAGGCTGTGCAAGCGTCGCTCGGTGAGTCGGCGGCGCGCGCCACCCGGACGCGGGGGCGGGAGGGGGCGGGGGCGAGCCAGCTCCAGGTTCCCGCTGGGGCCGAGGGGGCGAGGCCGAGCCCCCTTCCGACCCCCGCCCCCCGCCCCGGCTTCCCCCCTCCTGAGCAGCAGGAGGACGCGGCGGAGCTGTGCCGCGAGGCCTCCGGGGGGCATTTAGAGCCGAGCAACAAGCTAGGGGGTGGGGTGGCATTTAGCTCCCGGGGCCAGCTGCTGCGCGGGGCGGCTGATCTGTCTCGCGGCGAATTTGGATGAGTCTATCCCCCCTCCCGCGCGCCTTGACCTGGGATCCCGGATAGGTTTCAGCCCTTAGGGGTGGCGGGTTGGGCTGTGCGTCTCAGCAGTGCGTGTGCTCAGGGGGCGCCCAGACCTATTAAACCCCTTCACTAGGCTTGCCCGAGAGAAGCGGATTCCTGGGAGGTTGTGCGTCTGCGTGTGTGTTGGGGTGTCTGGTGGGAACTTCTCCTAAGGCTACAAAACTTCCCTTTTACCAACATTATCTGTCTCAAAAAAAAAAAAAAAAAAAAAGACACGGTCTAGGATCTGTACCTCCCTGTGTCTCCAATTTGACTGCGATGTAAATTGAGGTTCACTAAATTTTCATTGGGGGGGTAAGATGGATCGTGAATTTCCCCCTCCGTCCTCACCCAGCCCCCACCCTGGGGACAAAGAGGACGCTCTCTTGGGCCTCACGCCTCCTGTTACTTATGCCTTAAGCTGCCGGAGGCTGGGAGGGTGCAGACGTGGCCTGGCGGCCCCTTGAGTGATGGTTCTGGGCAAAGGGCCGTCGTCTGTACTGTCTTCTTTCCTCCTTTGAGCTTTCTCACGCCCCCCCCCCCTTCTCTGCCCCTCAAAGGCCAGGAAATCACAATGTGTTAATGTCATAGAAAGACAATCCGCTAAGGGGGGAAAAGGCCCAAGTGAGGGTGGGAAGGGGAAAGGAAGGCCAGTGTGCGAAATGTAATAAAACGCCGTTTGGTTTTGCTTTCAGTCGGGGCTGTCAGAGGGCAAGGGAAAGACGAGTCAAAGGTGGAAGACGACCCGAAGGGCAAGGAGGAGAGTTTCTCGCTGGAGAGTGATCTGGACTACAGCTCGGATGACAATCTGACTGGCCAGGCGGCTCACAAGGAGGAAGACCCCGGCCATGCGCTGGAGGAGACCCCGCCGAGCGGCGGGGCCGCGGGCAGCACCACGTCCACGGGCAAGAACCGGCGGCGGCGGACTGCCTTCACCAGTGAGCAGCTGCTCGAGCTGGAGAAGGAGTTCCACTGCAAAAAGTACCTCTCACTGACCGAGCGCTCGCAGATCGCCCACGCCCTCAAACTCAGCGAGGTGCAAGTGAAAATCTGGTTCCAGAACCGCCGGGCCAAGTGGAAACGCGTGAAGGCTGGCAATGCCAATTCCAAGACAGGGGAGCCCTCCAGGAACCCCAAGATCGTCGTCCCCATCCCCGTCCACGTCAGCAGGTTCGCTATCAGAAGTCAGCATCAGCAGCTGGAGCAGGCCCGACCCTGAGGGCCCAGGGAGAGCCAGGGCCTGGACCACCGTGGAGAAGCCATAGCTCTGGAGGGAACCACGGTGGCCTCTGCCATGTTTGAAGCAAAACTCAAAGTCACCCCCCCCCCCAACTTTGGACATCCCAAGCACATTGAGAGTATATTCATTAAAAAAGGCTTGAAAGACTGCTTTTGAAGGGGCTACAGCTACACCTGAAGACACACTAAATATTTATTATACTATCCTACTTTGTACATAGATATCTATATAAACTGGATCTCAGCTGCAGTATTTTGAAAGTTATAGGACCAAACTACCCAGTAATATTCTCCACTCACATTCCAGAAGAAAACAAAACCTCTGCTGTAATCCGCCACGCATAGCAGCCTCCTTTCCATACTTTTCCAAAGGTAAACATGACACACAAGAACAAACCATGGGGTTTACGCTCATTTTTGTTTCTATCTTGGTTTGTGTTTTTTTTTTTTTAGTTGACTGAAAAGCAGATGTTTTGGGGCAGCCTGGAAATTTGCTTTGCTTTGGTTCTGCCTGGCTTTCTTTCCTGGGGTTGCACATCCTATCTGAGCCATGTTTGAAGCACGTCTCCGTTGTGTTTAATTTATTTCAATGTAGCTTATTTTCTTATAACTTATGACATTTAAACAATCGCAGTCTTGTGAATAATAAAAAGGAGAGAGAGAGAGAGAAGGGAAAAAAAGGACCAATCTCTGGGTCGCATAAGTGTGTCCAGATTTGACTGTTTAGAGGGTACTACTAGGGTATGGCCAGGCGGCTGGTCTGGGGCCACTACTGGATAAAGGTCCGCTGACCTGGTCTCTGCAGGCTGGCTGGACACGAGCCACCCTGCACCTTACCGGGTTTTTAAGTGGAGAGCAAGAGCTCTACTTGGGTTATAAATTTAAGGAAGCCTAATTTTCATCTTAGAAAGCTGACATCTCCCCTTTGCATGGTCTAATCAATACCTAGGAGGCTGGCAAACTTCGGCCAGAGGAGGAGGCGGGCGCCGGGAGGAGGGAAAGCGAGTGAGGGTATTGGCGGCTTTTCACAAACTCCTGATGTTCTAAACCGACCACTGCCAGGGAGGAAACGCGTTTTCTTAACCAACATCCCCGGTCGGAAAAGGAGCTGTGCTCGCTCCCCAAGCTGGGCCAAACGCCCATAAATCAGGCTCCCGGCCTTATCTTGCGACGGGAGCAGAAACCCACCCAACCGAGCTGGACTTGCCGGCCGCGCTCAGCTCGAAGGAAGAGGCGGGCAGCGAGCGCAGGCGGGCCGGGCACCTCCCTCTCCCGGCGGGGTCGGAGGGGCGGGCCCCGACCACCGCCCCACCCCAAGGGCTCTGGGGCAGTCGGCCGCACAAAGAGGGTAAGGGAGAGGAACGCAGGCGGGGTGGTGGCCGGGTCCGCAGGGATGCCCGAGAGCTGGGCAGCTCCCCGCCGTGGCGGGGCGGCCCACCGGGCGCGGGAAGGGCCCCGGCCCCCCAAGTCCCACTGCCCTCACCCCCGGGCACCGCGCCCCGGAGCCCAGCCCAGAACGCCCGCTCCTTTCCCGACCCCGAAGCGCGGGGCCAGGCCCACTGGAGATCGTCGTGGACGGGCCCGGGGCGCTCCAGGGGCGTGGAGCGAGCGAGCGAGAGTGAGCGCGGCCCGCTAACCTGCAGCCTGAAGGGCGAAGAGAAAGAAGCCAGAGGCTTCGCCAACCTCGGCCTTCCGCGTGGGGAGCAGGTTCCGAAGCAGCCGCAGGCAGTGCCCACCACGGATCTCAGCCCTAGAAGGGGAGACACGTCGCCCTTGGTCAATACCGGTATTGACTTAATTTACACGGCTTACAGCCCGTCACCTCCCCGCGCCGGAGGGCCATGGGGCCTGAGGCCTCCGCCGGCACTTCACGCACAAGGTGAGGGACCGAGGCGACCGAGGCAGCGTTTCCCGCCGTGTTCCCGAGATTTCCAGGGGCGGAAAATGGCCCAAGACTTGGTTTTCGAGCACAATAAGACGGGGTGGCCAGTCCTCCGAAGGCCTCAGCCGGCTCTGCGAGCCGCGCAGAGCTTGGGGGCTCCTTGCGGTCCCTCCCCCCAGGGCCCTGGGGCCTGCAGTTGGGGGCTGCGCCGGGGCCTTTTGGTGCCCCGGCGCCGGGTCCGCCAGGCCCGGCCGCTCGCCGGGATCCCGCCAGTGGCCCGCCGGCGAGCGCACCCGGATCGCGCGTTGGCGTCCTGTGCTCGAGGCAGGTTTCCCCGGCCACACGCCGCTACCGCGCATTCGAGGCTAGTGGAGACGCCGCCCCCACCACGTCCCGTTCCCCCACCCCGACCCCACGCCCCGAGCCAGCGGGTCCCGGGGCGGGATGGATAGGCGCCCCCGGCGGAACTGTGGCTGGTGGTGCGGAGGCCCTGCCGAAGGAGCGGCGGCCTCCCGGGCGGGGGCGCCCCCACTCGGCACTCTGGGCCTGCGGGAAGAACCCTGGGTATGGAGAGCCCGGTACCCGCGGCAGATCCTGGAGTGTCCCCACTTCCCGTACACCTTGACACCATAACAGGTGTAACTCCTACTCATCTTCTCCAGAAGCCCAAGGTAGGGATAGCAGGCACAGAGGGACCCAGAGCCTTGGCTACACGGACCCCGCGGGAAAATGAAGCTCCCTAGAAACTGGGGGCCACCTTCAGGAATCCCCACCCCGCTGGGGGGTGTGGGGGGACCAAGTTGCCCGGCCCTCCCGCCCTTTGGAAGCACAAGGAGAGGACCAGGGCTCCCCCAGCCTGCAGGCAGGATGCGGAGCCTCTCTGCGCTCTGGGGAAGCTGCCTCCCCCCTCCCCGACCCCTGAATGCCGGGGCGCCCCCGAGAGCCCGGTGCGGAGGCCCAGGCCCGAGAGACAGGCCGAGGGGAGGAAGATAAACAAGCAGCCCTTGATGGCCGCTGTCATCATGGCCGTCATCATGGCTTTCATTTGGCTGCCTAATGAGTCACATCACAGGCAGAGAGAAAAATTGTCAATCGCCCGGGCCCTAATGAATTTTTTTGCAAATTGTAATCAAGCCAGGCCGTCTCAGCTGGCTGATTAATGAGACCCACGAGGCTCGGCCAGCACCTCAGCTTTTTATTCCATCCCGTCCTCCCTGCACTAAATTAACAGCAACTTGTCTGAGCTTCAAATTAACTCCCAATGATTAATTCTGATGGGGGGGCCTGAAGAATAGCTTGTTCTAATAGGCTCTGGCCTGAGATGCTGTTGGAAATTAATACACTTCCCCTTTGGCTGCCGGCTTTAATCCAAGGTTGGGTTTTGACATCACTATATTTGTTGTTACAATAAATTCCACTTACATCTGCAGATCAAATAATTACGCTTGGGAGCTCCCGGCCCTGTGCCCCCAGCCATCCACTAGAGCCCCTCAGGGCTGCCGGCACCCCTTGTCCACCAACCTGGACAGGGGTATGTAGCAGGGGGGGTGAAGGAACAGCCACCCTACCAGGAACCCTCTGCCCTAGCTCCCCAGGGAGTTGGGTGACCCCCCCCCCCACACACACACACACCACCACCCTTTGGAGAACCAAGGGTACTTTGAAAACACATCACTTCCTTGAGCAGAGCCCTCTTGAGATTGGTCTTGGGCCCGCAAGCAACCTCTCCCACCCTCTCTGCAGGGGCTGGGGATATCCTTGGGGCAGCCTGGGCCACCAGCGTTTGGATCCTCCCCCAACCCCAGTCCAAGGGGAATTTTTGAGATTTAGCACACGCTTCTACATCCAGCTTTTGCCTCCTAGTCTTCAGCCCCCTGGATTGTTCTTTCACAGGAGCTTTTCAGCTAACTGGGGTGGACTGGGGTGGGGTGGGGCCCTCCAGGTCTGGTGTGCCTCCCAAGATCATCCTGAGCCTATGGCTGCCTGAGCCTCAGCAGTTCCCTCTTGGCCTATGGCTGGCCCGAGCACCTGCATTCCAAGACTGCGGTTTCTCTCGGGGTCAAAGCCCGCTTAGCCTAGCGTCTGTTTGTTTGAGCTTAATTGGCTTAACCATTTCAGTTGTGTTGGGCAAGCCTAGCAGAGGGTCCCTGCAGCGGCTCCCTCTGCCTGGGTCTGTCCCAAGTGGAGTTGTCCGCTGTCCCCCCCTTGGCAGGGGCTTCTGGATGCACTGGAAGTCAGGAGGGTCACTCTGGTGAACCTCAGGATCTGGTCACCACCTTCCCTGATCCTGAGCCTTCCCAGATCTCATCTGCCATCTGCGGCCCCGGGGGGGGGGGGGCGCCTCCGGCCGCCCAGCAGTAGAGTCCACCTCGACTGGCTCTCCTCTCGCCTGCCTGCGGGATACTGGAGTAACCATGCAGCCAAGTGACCTGCCCTCGCCCAGTTGTGGCCTCCCTGGGAAGGAGGCTCCTGTATGCGTGCCCGTGTTTTCTGTCCCCGGAGACCCCAGGCCTCTGCTCCAGCATGCACAGCCTGAGCAGGTGGCCTGCTTGGACCCTCTGCAGGGCACGGCTTCCTGGAAGACCCTGAGGCCAGGGCCTCTTTCTCTGGAAGCTTGGCACCCACCGGGGCTCTCGGGGAGCCAGGCTCTGGGGTCGAGGGGGGAAGCTGTGGTCTGGGGTCTACAGGGAGCGGCCCTGGGCGAAGGGAGGAGGCATTAATCTTCATTTTGGGCCCTTATGGTGTAAACAGGAGAAATATGATCTTGGTAACCTAACATGAATGCAAATCACAGCGTCAGAGTAATAAAGCACCTGAAACCCCGACACACAAAAGCAACACCATATGTATGAAGACAACCTGCATAAATTATAAATTACATCATAAAAATTGATTGCCTATTTGAATAGTTCAGAAGTGAGAGACCTCAGCTGACTTCCGCCCTCCGTGGCTTTGGTTTGAGGTCAGGGAGCATGTCCCCCCGACTGGCCGCGGACCCGGTGACTGGGCTTAGAGTCTCCTGCGGGAGCTGCAAACCGGCCTGGTGGCGCCGGGGGCGGGAAGCGCACTTGACGCAGGGCGCACACTCCAGCTCCGCGCCCCGGGGGGAGGGTGGGGGGGAGACAAGCCCGCAACCATGGACGCCCTGCGAGGCGCGGTGCCGGTGGGGCGAGAGGCGCTACGGGCGCTGCAGCGGCTCACCGCCCCGTCTGGGTCCCAGGACACCCCCCCCCGCGCGCGTGCTGCTTTAGCTGCCCTGAGGCGGGTCGGATTTCTAGCTCGGACCCAACGGTCCCTGCGAGCGCTCCCTCCCCACGGAGTGGGCTCTGTGGCGAGCGCAGGTGTGAGTGCGTATGGGTTGGGGCGTGAGCGCGTGGAGTTGTGCAATTCCCTGCTACGTCTCTACCCACCTTGCTGTGTTTCTCCGTTTTCCTGGATCCCCAACGGCCAAGAGAACCACCCCACTGGAGGAACCAGAAACGCCGTTCAGAGGCGCCCATGGAAGTTGAGCGCCCACTGTGCGCTTGAGTCTGGCCTCGGGGCTCCTCCGACTCGTGGACCATACCTTCCACCGCCATAAGCCCACTGGAGGGGCCTGCGCCTCTGTGCTCCACCCTATTTCTTTCCTGCTGCATGGAGGCCCAGAGTCTGGTCTCTGGCCCCCCTACCCCGGAGCCCGTGTCCCCTCACTGCATTTGGCCTCTGCCATCTCCCCACACACCCCTGACCTCCACGGTGCAGGCAACACCACGCCTTCTAGGCTCTGGGATGACCGCCTCTGAGGTCCATGTCCTGCTCCGTCACACCCCCTCTGGCCTTTGAGCTATCCCCGAGTGTGGCCTCTGGGCTATCCCTCCTTCCCAACCTCGCAGCCCACCACCAACACCCCCACCTGCACCAGTGCGCGGACCCTGGCCTACTCCTTCCCACCGTGCTCTTCCTGGAACAGATCCCAACGACTCCACGTGTCCACCCTGGAGCTGCGCGAGGCGCTGGGCTAAGGAGGGGAAAGCCAAGGCCTGGGCAGCTCAGGGAGGGGTCGTCAGACCACGAGGAGAGCCTGTTCTTCCCGAACCATCCATCGTGCGCCCCATGGTCCCTAAAGGAGAGAGGAGCAGATCTGGTCGCACTGGGGCCCCCGCAGCTCGATGGAGGCGGGGAGGCCGTCCGTGGGCGCGGCCGCCCATCCCGCGTGCACTTCTCGTTCTCAACCCTAACCGACCTTGCTGGGGTAACTCTCCTGGGCCCTGCGCCCAATACTGCGGGCCCTGCCCAAAGTCGCGCCCAAGGCTAGAGAGAGCGGCCTGGGTCCAGGCTAACGCCTGCGGCAGAGCCCAGCCTCGGAGGCGGACGTCACGCTGGGCGCCCACCCTCCCTCCTCCACCCGCCTTCCTCTCCTGATTTCCCGCCACTGGATCCCTCGGGGCCTTTGTCGTGCTGGTCTGTCTCTGGTGTGGCCGCACGTCGTCTTAAAGGGCCCGGCCCCCCAGCTCTGTCTCCGCAGCCGCCTGAACGACAAAGACTGAAATGGGATTACACCAACCTGATCCCATTAAGCCTCCCTCCCCCACCCTCGCCTCCCCAACCCCGCCGGAGGGCCCGGGCTCCGGCGGACTCAGATCCCCTGCCCGTTCCCTCTCTCCCTGCCCCCAGCCCGACTTCTGCCCAAGCCCCTGGTGTGGCGACCCCGCAGGGAGCTGAGCGCCTTGGGGGTTTGGAAGTGGCCGCTTGACCCCAGGGTGGGAGCGCCGGCCCTGGCTTTGAATGACAAAAACCGAGCCCGGCCACGCGGGGGCGGAAGGAAACCAGCGGTGGTGGGGGGCGGGGGTGACCCCACCAGGCCTTGGACTGGCCTCCCTGCAGGCAGGGTCAGTCCAGCCCAGCCTGTCTGAACCCAAGGTGGGTGGTTCAGCCTCTTAGCTTCCAGGACACCTCTCCCAGGGCTCCAGCCAGGGTAGCTGGGGCCTAGAGTGCAAATAGAATCAGGAATGACACCACCCTGTACTCAGCGCTTTCCCTGCCCACTCAGATCTCACAGCCGCTGGGGGAGGCAGGGGTGAGGCCCCCTGTCTGCAGAGGTAGTAGCTAGGCCACTAGAAAGGCGCCTCCAGCTGGGTGGTGCTTGCAGTGGGGTCTGTCCTGGGATCACTGCAAAACCTGCTTTCTGTCTCTGCACAAGACTTGGGCGCTGAGGACAAGGCCGTCGGCCCCCCAGTCAGGGGCGGAGGCAGAGCCATGGGCCTGCTGGGGAAGAGGTGGCAGACGGAGGAGGCCGGTGGAAGGAAAGGGCTTCCAGACAGCATTCTTGCTGGTGGATCTGGGATGGTGGGGTGGGTGCTGGGGGCACTTTGGTCCTGTTTCATCTTTCCCCTTCTCTTCACAGAGTCCAGCATCTTTCCTTGGGATTGGCTAGATCTTGGGGGAGATGGAGCACAGAACAATGCCAAGGGCACAGGAAGGGGGGGGCAGATCCTTGTAGACACTCCCCTTAGCTAGACTGGATCAAACCAGTTCACCCATCTGAACCGTTGTCTCTTCACCTGATGACCAGGCACAAGGGTGGAACCTTCAAGATGTCTTGGTTTCTGCGGAGGTTAATGATGTAGCTCAGATGAGGTGAATGGTAACGTCCTGCCACGGTAGCAGCCCATGGAGGGCCAGGTACACAGCCTCAAACGCAGACCGCCTGGGCTCCCATCCTTGGCCAACGAAGTCTCGGACCTCAACAGGCTGCCTCTTCTGTTAACCCACGGAGACCATCTCAGCATGTGCAGGGATACCTTAGCCCCCCCCAGAGTCAGGAGCCCCCCAGGGGAGAGGGGCATGGCTGTCCACGGGAGTCCTGCTCTGGCTTGTTCTTAGTCTTCAGCAGGACACCGGCAGGGGAGGTCTCGGTGGATGTGTAAATCATGACTAATGTCATGAAGTCTCATTTCGGAAAGGCCTTCATCATCTCTAATATTTGCAGTTACTCCTTTGCATAGACACCCATCTCCCTCCAGAGGTGTCTGGAGGGATTATTTAGAAAGCTGATAGGAGCCTGAGCATTGAAAAACTCAGAATGCAAACGCCGTGGTGTCACGATCCTTGGTCAGTGAATCTCCGGGTTGTGTACCATCTGGCTAGACTCGTTTTCCAGGAACCTGGCTAGGGCTCTGTGCCGTCCAGAGCGTCGACCTTCATGGGGTCATCTGGAATATACTAAAGCAGTCCTTTCACATGTAGGCATGTGATTTTTGCTTTTAGACTTTAGAGGGTGGATCATTTTTTAAATGTTTATCAATAGTTTCGAAGTGGATTCTTACTTTCCATGACCATGGCTGGAATTTTCTCACCAATAATTTTCATATTTCGGCATTTTGAAAGCTATAAATTGCCAGAAAAGAATGATAATCGCCCATCTTTAAATGAGAAATTGTTAATTTGGGATTTATAAAGGACTTTCCTTAATGAATAATAGTGAAGACAGATTTGTCTTCCTGCCTCATTTTGCAAAGTCACATTTGTAAAGTCAGGAGATTTCCATTCTTCCCCCTAATTCCTCTCTCCCTCCAGAAGGAGTGGAGGCGGCCCGGGGATGAGATGAGGGGACCTAGTAGTGTCCCGGCTTCCTGAGGGCGCCCCGGAGGCTGCACTCTGCCTACCCTGGCGTCACCTGTATGCAGAGCGCCTCCCCCCGGACATTGGCGGCACAACAGTCTTTGCTCGCGGTGGTGTGGGAGTGTCCCAAGAACGCCAGAGGTGTGACCCATCATGTGACAGCCAAAAGTGCCCTCAAGGAGAGGGGAACTGTCCCCAGCTGAGAATACTTCTGTTGGCACTGTGCTAGGCATGGGGGGGCCCGACAGGACTGTCGGGGTGCTGTACACACCCTTGGGCCCTTGGAGCCAAGGGTGAGAAGCAACTTTGACTGTGGGGAGACCAGTGTGCCCTGAGGCTAAAGGCAAGGCCCTCATCCCCAGCCAGCATGGACAAAAAGGGTACACAGGCTGGGGGAGCCTGGGCAGTGGCTGTGGGATGAGCAGGTATTCACCAGCACCTCTCCCAGCTGCCCGGGCAATGAGTCTGTGCAGGGCAGCTCCAGGCCTCCTGTGGAATCCACAGAGCAGGGCTCGTGTCCAAGCCTCTCCCAGACTCACTGCCGAGAGCTCGGTGCTCTCAGGGGTCACCCAATTCTTCCACACCGAGGCCCCCAGACGCCCCCTTGGCTCCAGTGTTCCTGCTCTGGATAAGCCGCATCCTGCTTCAGAAGCCATAGGAGTAACGTCTCCCATTTGAGCTGAGCAGCTGGGCTAGCTCCTGTGGAAACACAGCTCTCAGGGCACCTGGGCTTTGAGCTGACAACGAACCCAACCTCAGGGGCGGTCTTTCTCTCTTCAGAGACACTCCTGCTCCCAAAGGTTGAGACACACTTACTTGGTTCATCCCGCTTCCTGGGACTTAGGACAGCCATGCCATCAGTGTGTCTTGGGGACATGAGGGCCTCCGTGGTGGTCTGTCCCGGGCAGCCCTGAGCTCTTGGGGGCTGTGCTGGCCCCGCTCCCCACCTGCTCCTAATAACAGTACTACTACTACTAATGATAATGGTCCTTCCACCCCGCGTTACCCTGCTCCCGCCACCTGGCAACCAAGTAAATGGAGGGGTTTACAGCCTAATTTGGAGACATTTAGCGAAGTCCTTGGTGAGGTCAGAGCCCACAGATTCCGAGCAATTCAGCACATGAGGCCCGTAGCCGGCCAACATCCCTGCGCCTCCACCAGCCTCAGCGGGAGGAATTCGGTGATGCTTTCAGGAAATTTTCTCATTGACGTGATTTCTCCTTGACAGGGTTGCCTTGGTCTTGAAATAATGATTTAGTAAGATGACCCTCTGTGCCCCCCCCAGCCCTTAGGTCAGATCCACACCCCACCCCTGGACTCCCTCTCCAGGTGGGAGAGTTCCCAGTGCTTCACCCTATTCCTCCCTCAGCTCTGTGCAGAAACATGGGAGGAGACTGGAGTCAGCTGGAGAGAGACCAGCCCATGGCTGGGGAGAGCACAGGAATCTTAAGGCCGCCAGGGCTCCCCAAATGAACTGATTACCTCCATGCAGTCCCAACCAGAGTCGCAGAAGACTTACGTGAAAGTGAGCAAATGATTCCAATGTACATCTGGAAAAAACAAAAAGATGAATGTGGCTGGGGGATTTTTATTTTATTTTATTTATTAAAAAGATTTATTTATTTATTTGAGAGAGAGAGAGAGAGAGTGCACGAGCATGAGCAGGGACAGAGGCAGAGGGAGAGAGAAAGGGAGAAGCAGACTCTCTGCTAAGCAGGGAGCCTGACTCAGGGCTCAATCCCCAGGCCCCTGGGATCATGACCTGAGCTGAAAGCAGATGCTTAACCGCTGAGCCACCCATGTGCCCCAAGACGGGAATTTTTAAAGGCAAGCATAATGAGGAGGGGCACTTGCTCTAATAAGAGCAAACAACTGATATCCATGGGTGATGGGCCCTCCTCTGAGCACTTGACATTCATTAATTACTTGAATCCTCACAACAACCTGATGAGGTAGGTATTATGTTTAACCATATGAAATGGTTGGTATTTGCTAGCATTTTGAACTTACAAAGTGGCAATTTTGTATTATTGTCACCCACATTTTGCAGATGGCAAAACCATGGCACAGAGAGGTTAAGTAATGGTCCCAAGTTCACACAGCTAGCAACTGGTAGATTCAGAATATATATCCAAACAGATGGGCTGTAGGGTTAGGGTTCATGAGATTACATTATATAATTGACAGACTAGATACTCAGAAATAGACTCTAGAATATATGAAGATTGAATCTATGATAAAGAAAGTTCCACAAATCTGTGGAAAATGAAGAATTATTACATATATGGTATTTGCTAAAACTGGCTAATTGGGAAAAAAGAGAAGATCTTCACCTCCCACCTTACCATGGATCAATTACAGATGGATTACAGAATTCAATGTATAAAAGGAAACCTTCAAAACCTAGAAAAGAGGATTAGCTAAATAATTATCTGCTGAGTGGGGAGGACACAAGGAAAGAATAGCAAAGCTGTCTACATATAAAAACGGAACCTCCTTTTCATTAAAAAGACAAAACAATTAAAAATATCAGGAGGAACTGGGAAAAATACTTTGTCAGAAACATATTTCCACATCAATGACTAAAATAAAAGGGAAAGGAAGCTGGGAAGGGGCATGGATGGACCTTTCATGGAAGGTGAAAAGCAAACTCATTGATCCTACAAATATTTATGGGGACACATTACTTGTCAGACACTGTTCTGGTCTTGGGATGTAGCTGGCATTCCAGGGGGTGAGAGTGACATTAAGTAAACCAATAAGTGAATGTCATATAATACCAGGTGTTATGCAAACAAGTAGATGATAGGAAGGAAAACAAGACTAGGTAAAGAGGTAGGGGGTGGGAGGTGCTATTTTAGATAAGAAAGTCAGGGGCAACCTTGTTGATAAGGTGACAGTGGGTAGCTCCCTGAAAGAAGGGAGCAAGAAATGTACAGATCTGGGGGAAAAACAATCCAGGCAGAGGGACCAGCAATGAGACTACTATGACTGGAGCAAACTGGCGAAGAGGAGAGTGGTGGGTGGGACACTGGGGTCACAGAGGTAGTAACCAAGCATCTGATCGTGGAAGGCTATGGAGGCTCTGGAAAGAAGTTTGGATTTTATTTCAGTGATACAGGAAGCCACTGGAGGGGTTTGGGCAGAGGAATGCATACTTTTTCTTTACTTGCTAATAAACATATAAAATTGGCCAAACTCAGGGGTGCCTGGGTGGCTCAGTCAGTGAAGTGTCGGCCTTTGGCTCAGGTCATGATTCCAGAGTCCTGGGATCAAGCCTCACATTGCGCTCCCTGCTCAGCGGGGAGTCTGCTTCCTCCTCTCCCTCTGCCTCTCCCCCTCTAGCTTGTGCTCTCTCTCTCTCAAATAAATAAATAAATAAATAAATAAATAAAACCTTTAAATTAAAAAAAAATAAGATAAAATAGGTCAAACTCAAAGAGATATAAATTAAGACCAAAATGAAATAACACTTTAATCCTTTAACAAAGTTTATAATATAAAAATAATAGAAGAATTTACAATATAAAAAGTTTGTAAGACCAGACACTGATACAGGACAGTGAGGTGCCACTCATTCATGGCTGGAGGAGCACATCCATTCAATAAATAATGATTGAGCAGCCACCATAAGCCAGACCTCAAGGACTCAGAGAGGTGGTTGTGGGCAAGAGAGACAAGGGATCCAGGCTCAAGAGGTAGGGCAAATTTTTCTCTCAGTCTATTTTAAATTTGTTAAGCAATAAACTTTACTATCAAAAAATGAATAAGAAGGGGCACCTGGTGGCTCAGTCGTTAGGCGTCTGTCTGCCTTTGGCTCAGGTCATGATCCCGGGAGTCCTGGGATCGAGCCCCGTGTTGGGCTCCCTGCTCCGCAGGAAGCCTGCTTCTCCTTCTCCCACTCCCTCACTTGTGTTCCCTCTCTCCCTGTGTCTCTTTCTGTCAAATAAATAAATAAAATCTTAAAAAAAAAAAAAGAATAAGAAAACCACCATTAGTACTTTTAGTCAGGATTGTAACTAGAGGTCCTAACCAAAGCAGTAAGATAAGAAAAATTAAAAGGTGTAAAGATGAAGAGGGGGAAATGAAAGCATACATGTAAAAACAATAAAGATATAAGGTAATTGGGGAAAACTACAAATTTTTCTTGAGAGACATTAGAGACTATAAAAATAAATGGAGAGAGACACCATGATTGTGGATGGAAAGATTCAATGTCATAAATGTGTCAATTATTCCCAAACTGGTTTTAAGATTCAAAGCCATTCCTATCAAAACCCTAGGAGGATTTTTGAAGAACTTGGGTTAAGAATAACCATGATACACCTGAAGAAGAAAATAGGTGGAGTGGAGGGGTATATCCTATAAGATATCAAGTCTTATAAAGTTCTGGTAATTAAGGAAATGTAGTATTGTCACGGGAGTAGACAAATGGAACAGTGCAACAGAATTGAAGGCCCAGTGCATATAATACCCCATGTATATATGGAAATTTGGTTTATCACAGCATTTTAAATAAATAGTGCTAAAGCAATTGATTATCTCTCCAGAAAAAAATGAAACTGATGCTTCCCTCATACACCACACACACAAACTACAAATAGATTAAAGATATTGATGTAAAAGACAAAATCTAAAAGAAATTAGAAGCAGGGGCACCTGGCTGGCTCAGTCAGTTAAGTGTCTGACTCTTGATCTCAGCTCAGGTCTTGATCTCAGGGTCATGAGTTCAAGCCCCATGTTAAAAAAAAATTAGAAGCAAAAAGAGAAGAATATTGTTTTCTAAAAGATTTCTTCAACAGTTTACAAAATGTACTGCTCATGAAATGGGAGCATTTTTTAAAAGTCACAAACTACAAGAAAATCTTTGTAAGGAATTGGTATAAGAAACAATAAAAGAGCTGCTACTAGTAAAAAAGGAATAGATTAGTCAGGAAGAAATAAGAAAAGTACATATTTCATAGATGAGAAACATGATTGACAAGCAAACTTATGAGTGTATGCTCAATCTAATTTGTAACCAGAGAAATTTAATTAAGGCCACTATGAAATATCATTTTACATCTATCTGATTGCCAAAAATTTAAAAGCCTGATGATACCAAGTGGTAGCAAAGGTGTGGAGACCTGGAACCCTCACATACAGATGGTGGTGGGAATGTAAATTCATACAACCATGTTGGAAAATGACTTGTCTCTTGTATTGTGAAGTCAAACACGCACACAACCATGTGGCAATTTTACTTTTAGGTATTTATTCTAGAACAGTGGTGCATACAAAGACTTTCCAAGGAGTAATGAGAAACTGATGATTTTAAGGAAACCTATTTAATCAAATTTCCAAATGTCCTCTTTTCTACCCCTTCTGCTTTCACCAAGGCACCCTCTTCCACTTTCCCTCCACCAAGCCCAGTCTTAGATGCATTACACCAGGTTGCAGGAACTCTCAAAAACCTGCGCTGGAAAAGTGTATGAGAATATTCTTGGCAGCCTGCTTGGTGATGGCAAAAACTGGAACCTCAAATCAGGAGGAGAATGAATAAATAAACTGTGGTCCATTCACTTTCTGGAACAGTACAAATGGATGAACTTCAGTGACACACAGCATAGATAAAGCTTAGAAAATCAGTTAAGTGGGAAAAAAGTAGGATTTCAGACTTATAAAGCTCAGAAACAAACAAGCAACGTGCTATATGACTAAAGTATTTTTTTAAAGCAAGGAAAAGATGAGCACAAAATTCAAGGTAGTGTTTATCTCCAATGGAGGCACTGGGATGGTGGGTTACTTTATTATTCATTTTCATGGCTCATTACATCTACTCCATTCCGTTATCACACCTCATCTAATTACAAATGTTTCCCGATTTTTATTTTGAAAAGTTACAAACATATAGAAAAGTTAAAAGAACAACATGTGAACATCTGTATACCGTTTGCTTACATTCTCCATTTGTCAGCAACTTATTTTTATTATTTATGGCTGTTGAATCACTCTAAACCTTCATGCATCTTCTGAGAATAAAGACATGGGCCCACATTACTTGAACAATCACCGGCCTAAGAAGACTAACAGGAATTCTCCAATGCCCAGCCTGTGTTTGGATTTCCTCAACCATCTCACTTCTTTTTTTAAGATTTTATGTATTTATTTATTTGAGAGAGAGAGAGCGAGCACTAGGACCCTGAGATCATGACCTGAGCCAAAGGCAGACACCCAATCAACTGAGCCACCCAGGCGCCTCCCCCACATCTCACATTTGACAGCTTCATGAAAGACCAGCATCCAATCAAGGTTCATAAATTGCACTTGGTTATTATAAATTTTAGTCTCTCTTACTCCAGATTTACACATCTGACAATGACTTTTTTTTTTTTAAGATTTATTTGTTTATTTTAGAGAGAGAGCACAAGCATGAAGGGCAGAGGGAGAAGGAGAGAGAATTTCAAGCAGGCTCCACATGAGCACAGAGCCCAATGTGGGGCTTGATCTCACGACACTGAGATCACAACCTGAGCCAAAATCAAGAGTCAGATGCTTAACTGACTGAGTCACCCAGGGGACCCTGACATTGACTGTTTGAAGGCTTTAGGCGAATATTCTTACAGAATGCCTTCCTGACTAGAATTGTCCAAATAGTGTTTCTTTCTCTGTCCTGTGTGTTTCTATAGGTAATTAAAGTCCTTGAGGCATGGGATGGCTCTAAGAAAAGAAAAACAATGCATTTTATTGTATAAGAACTTTTCATTTTTATGTAGTCAAACTCTGTCCATTTTTCTAAGCTTTTGGTTTTTATATCTCAATGAGACAAGGCTTCTCCAGGATTATAAAAATATTCTATACACTTCTAGTATTTTTGTACCTTCTGTTTTTGTTTTGCTTCAATCTATCTGGAATTTATTTTTGCACATGGTGGGGTAAGAGCTGAAGTATACTTGACCTTAAATGCATAGCCAATTGTCCCTCCTCATTTATTAAATGGTTGGTATTTTCCACTGATGTGAAGTGCTACTTTTATCATATTCTAAATTCCCATGTCTCTGGTCCATTTCCTGGAACATAGATAAAATTTTGATCTCTTTGTTACAGGACAAGGAACAGAATGGGAGAGGGGACAGCATGTGCAAAGATGGGAAGGCCATCAAATGACACATTTGAGAAAGAGCAAGACCAGGGCACCTGCAGGAGGGCAGCTTGTGGAGGAGAGGTCAGGGGAGGAGAGGGGCAAGATTGCCTGGGACTTTTGCAGGACAAGGTAAGCAACTGGATTTTATTCTAGGGATGCTAGAAGCCATCAGCATTGAGAACACAAGTGTTTCAGGAGCTGACTTACATTTTAAAAGGATTATTCTGTGGCTAAAATTAACAAGTCAGGAAATGACAGATGTTGGTGAGGAAGCGGAGAAAGAGGAAACCCTCCTACACTGTTGGTGGGAATGCAAGCTGGTGCAGCCACTCTGGAAAACAGTATGGAGGTTCCTCAAAAAGTTGAAAATAGAGCTACCATATGACCCAGCAATTGCACTACTGGGTATTTACCCCAAAGATACAAATGTAGGGATCCGAAGGGGCACCTGCTCCCCAATGTTTATAGCAGCA
>NC_138371.1:4012102-4035575 GCF_054177405.1 Leptonychotes weddellii
TGTGGTGTGTGCCTGTCCGGCTGTGGGGTGTGTGTTTGTCTGGGGTGTGTGGTGTGTCTGTGTGTGTCTGTGTTGTGTGTGTGTCCGTCCGGCTGTGGGGGGTGTGTGTCTGGGGTGTGTGGTTGACGGGTGTGTGTTGGTAGTGGGCTCTGCCCAGTGCGGTCAATGAGGTTCGTGTCCCTCCAGCTTTGCAAATAAACAGATCTTGAACGTGAGAGGAGCTAGAGATTGGTCAATACCATATGCAAATAAATAAGTGCTAATTGCCTGCAGTGTCTCTGGGTGTCAGGTGCGGTTATTGGGCCACATTTATGGGCCAATTAGGCGCCTTGCTGGACTGGCGCGGTGATAAATGGCGGCTCCGCGGTTTCTGGGAACGTGCCGGGGACGTGGGGCCACTGGAGCTCTGTGCTCACCACTGGCATGCCCGGTGGGCGCGCAAGGCTTTTGTCCCAGTGCGGGCCACAGCAGAGGGCAGGCCGGGACCCACCAGGGGCATCTCTGGGGGCCGGGCGGGGGGCCTCGTGTGAGGGAGGCCCGAGCGAGCCGCACATCCAGCCCCGGATGGGGGCCCTGGCCCACCCACCACGATCGAAGTCCCACCCGGGTGCCTTGGGATGGCCGGGGGTGGGGGGGTGCTGTGGGACAGGCCTGGTGGGGAGTGGTCCCGAGAGGCCCCGAGCGTCCAGCAGGGGGCACTCCTCAGACCTTCCACGGTGACGACGAGGCTCAGTTTCCTGAAAAGCAGACCGACCCGAAGAACATGGTCGGTGCAAGTGGACCCCGGGCACCCCGGTGCCCGGGCGGGGCAGGCCGTGGGCGGCTGGAGTTTGTTCCTTTCTTCATGCTCGCCTTGGGTCAGGGGATATTTGGCGGGGCCAGTATCCCAGACCCAGACAGACCCAGGGCCCTAGAACCACGGGAGGCGCAGGAGGGGGCTGACTTGTCCCACAGAGAAATGCACAGCGAAGGTCAGGGAGGGTGCCAAGAGCAAGTGCAGGGAGGCCTGACGGAGCCGGGGTTAGGGTGGGGGACGTCTCTCAGAGGGGCGTTTCACCTGAGACCCCAAAGATGAGAAGGAGCTAGCCACAAACAGTCGGATCTTCCCGGGGGAGGGAAAGGTGGGCCAAGGTCCAGAGCAGGAGAGACCAGGACGCTGGGGCATGGCTGGAGCTGACCTCGAAGGGCAGAGGGGCCCGAGGAAGCAGGTGAGGGGAGACAGGAGGGCAGAGCAAGCAGACGGCGGGGACCACCTTTAGGACTGCGGACTTGCTGTCAGAAGTGGGGAGTTGGGGGGCACCTGGGAGGCTCAGTTGGTTAAGCATCGGGCTCTTGACTTTGACTCGGGTCATGATCTCAAGGTTGTGGGATCCAGCCGAGGGTAAGGCTCCGTGCCCAGTGGGGCGTCTGCTTGTCCCTCTCCCTCGCCCCCTGCTTTCTCTCTAAAATAAATAAATAAATCTTAAAAAAAAAAAAAAAAAAGCAAAGCAAAGCAGCGGGGAGCTGTGAAGGGATCTCATGCAGGTAGTAGTGAGATCAGATCCCCAGGATTGTTGGGGGGCGGATAAGAGCAGGCAGGGGGAGCAGCTGTGGCCCCCTGGGGGCAGGGCTGGGTAGGCTGAGAGCAGAGGGAGAGCACCTGCGAGGGGAGGGGAGGAGGCCAGGGGGCTTGGGGTGGCTCGGCCTTCCAGAAGGTTCTATGTGCCGAGTCAGCAGTGAGAGGTCTCTTTGAACTTTGTTCCTCCGGATTCAGTGAATGGTTTGCTCCTAGCCCGAATGCTTCCTAATATTTAATCAATTTGTTTCAGGCATTTATTAATCAATTAACCAACCATTTCTCCGATTTTAGTATGAGTGAAAAATGTATTAATAAAAAACCCAACCACTTTCTTCAAAGTCAATGGCAAACTTTGAGCTTTAAAATGTACCTCAAAATAACTTTTTAAAAATACTTACGGAGAAAAGGTGGACAGTAACTCCCCAGAGAGATGGCACTGCAAAGATTTTGGATTTTTTTTTTCTCAATATGAAATGATATAAAAATATCTTTAAGACACCTTATATACATTACTAATAGAGTATATTCTGTATCCTAATTTTTAATTTACATGGTACATTTCCCCATGCGATAAATACATTTGAAATGACTCATCTTTCCATTTATAGATGTACACTGATTTATTTCACTATCCTCCTCCTGTTAGACTTTGGGCTTGTTTCCCGTATTTTATCACAAATACCGTAGTCACGAACATCTCTCATGCAAATGTTGAAGTAGCCACGTTACTCCTCGGGCACATTCCGAGGCATCAAATCCATTCACGTAATCAACACATGTTTACGGGGTGGAGGTGTTGTGTAGGCCCTGGGCTCCTGGGCCTGAGGGAAGGTTTTCAGGGCCTTTTACACGATTCCATACGGCTTTGCACAAATGCTGTTCGACTTCGTTTCCCGCAACGGCGTGTTCGTGTCAGTCCCACCCGAGTCAGGCCAGCGCTGATGATCGCTTTAGAAGAAACTCGGCTGTAAAATCTAGAGCTTCGGTCTTGCATGTGTTCCCTGGCCGGTCTGACAAAGCGCTCCAGGGCCTGGACGGACCCTCTGAGGTCGACTCAGGAGCGCTGAGTGGGGAAGGTGGGGACGGTCTTGGGTGGCGCTGGCCGGCACATGAGGAGCCGCCGAGCAGCAGCAAGACCAGGGCGGGTAGCCCACTGGGCACGTCTCTGGGGGAGCCACTGTTCTGGCTAGTGATGGAGGGCGTTTCGGGGAACCATAGGGTGGACGGGCAGAGACCATGTGCTTCCTGTGTAACACCCGCTCTCCCCCCTCCTTACCACCAGACCCTGCCCCCCTGAGCCGCCACATCCCCCAG
Organism: Leptonychotes weddellii; assembly: GCF_054177405.1. Taxonomy (NCBI): domain Eukaryota; kingdom Metazoa; phylum Chordata; class Mammalia; order Carnivora; family Phocidae; genus Leptonychotes; species Leptonychotes weddellii. Next base: position 4,014,975 of record NC_138371.1, read on the forward strand.
CCTCCTTCACAGCCCCGAGTGACCTCACCCAGTGTGGCCAAGGAATGGGGGGAGGGGCAATGGAGCCACGAGTGGGGCTTTGGGGAACACTGGGTAGGAGAGGCCCGGCCGCTGCCTCTCCCCTTGCCTTTTCTCTCCTTCCCGTGTGGAATGCAAGAGCCTTATGTGAGTGCCCAGAGGGAACACGCAGCCACGGACCACGGTTGACCAGATGGCCGGGAGGAGGCTGGGCCCGGAGGGCCTTTGGGTGCCCATGCCCGCCCTGGCTTGCTGCCCAGTCCCTTACTTCATTTAAGCCACTGGTTACCAGACCCAAGAGAACCAACATGCGTGTAAGTGCAACAGATTCCTCCTCGAGCACTTTTTTGTCCTCCTTTTGCTTTGATTCCCCTGTAAGACAAGGAGCCTTCGTCACATTGTGCATGTGGCCTGCTGGCTGTTGTGGGGCCGCGTTGCCGGGGGCCGTGGGACCTCGTGTGGCCGGGTGGGATGCTGTGGCCCCCCCATGCCGTGAGAAAATCTCCGCAGCAAGTATCAGAACGGACATGTCGTGGGATCATAGAGCTTTATGTTTATTGCCCTGCGAGCGTGGGTGAGGGGGAGGACACCTGCCTGTCTGCAGAGAGAAGCATCTGGAAGGTGCTCACCAAATTGGTGATGTCTGGGTGGCGGCAGTTGGATGTTTTAATTTTCTGAGTTCGCTGGTAAAGATACGATGTATTTTATGTGAGAAAAATGTGATTTTTCTCACACTGCGAGTATTGATGAAGGCATTCTGGAACGGTTTTCTTTCCTAGCCACCTGGGAGTCCTTATCACACATCTGGGGCAGTGTGGCCCAGCGAAAAGACACTTCACAAGCATCAGGAACTTCCAGGCCCAGCCAATCCCCTGGCTGGGGAGCCATGGCCCCTCGGAGTGGCTTGGAGATGAACAAGTGGGAAGAGATGTTCCTTATCATCCTGACGCTGTGACTACAGCAGTGTGTGCACCGATTTCCTCTCGAGAGAGGTGGCCTGGGCCTAGCGCCTGCCTTCTGTAAGCACTGCTCCTCTCTGATTCACCTTGCCGGAGCGCACACACCCAATCAGTCGTGACCAGTGACCCACAGGCCCCGCCCCCAAGCCCCCCCACAAAACCTCCAGGGAAGCGGTGTAGACGGATTTTCATTTCTTTATTAGAAAGAGGCCTCTATCCTATAGCCACCTCTCTCCTTTACTTTACACATTTTTCTTTTGCTCTTTTTTCCCCCTTAGAATACTGTACAGCGGACACAAAAAAAATCCCAATGCAGGAAAATACAAACCGGCATATTTAATCAAAACAAAATCATATGAAATAATAAGCAAAGTGAAATGTCTGTCAATGGTCTTAATTACAGTACAAACAATATAAATAAAGCATCATTGAGTCATTGTGAAACAAACTTGCTGAATGAGGTAATATAAAAACGACCAAAAAAACCCCCAAAGAAACCAAACCCATCTCTGGATAAACCCCGGGCCACTCTTCCATCTTCTATACATTGTTATTTACAGAAACAGAAAAACGTGCTGAGAGGTGGGCAGAGACTCGGCCGTCCCTATTCTGAGAAACGCCTCTCGGGGGTCACCTCTGACCTGCTCGGGCTCCCGTTCAGAAACACACCCCTGACCCCACGAGTACCCCGTTCAAGGTCACGGGCAGGAGAGTGGGGGGCTGTCTGGGGGCAGGAAGCGCTCTCGGAACCCGTGTGGCCGTGCCTGGGGCTGGAGCGGCCAACTCCTCCAGCCCTTCCCAGGGCAGCCAGCTCGTGGCTCCCAAGGCTTTGTGCAGTGCCGTGCCCTTGGTCAAGGCCACACGGCCTCCCCCCAGCACATGGGTGCTCAGACCAGGACAGCGGTTGCGGCCTCAAGAGTTTGATATATTTCAGACAAAAGCCCAGTTGGAGGAGGACACCGCTGAGGTTTTTCAGGGTTTGGAGAAGGCATTATTTCTAACCTCGAGACGTGCGATGTGCCGTAGAACAGTTTCTAAACAGACCCATCGCCTGTGCACCATGAACAGCCCGATCCTCACTCAGGTCTGCCCGTGCGCCCTGGGGCGGGACGGGGAGGGCGTGATGTGCTCCTGGGAGCGGTCAGTGAGGGCTAACTCCCCGCTCGGGCTCCAGCTCATGCACCCTTGGGCCCCTCTGTCCTCTGACCCTCCAAGAGCCCAGGCAGGATGACCCTTTCCCCCAGGCCACTCAGTGGAATGTCAGCTGCAGAGCTAGGTGCAGTGGTCATCAGCTGGGCTGCCCCCAGGGTCTTTGAAAGAGGCCGGTCACTCAGGCTCTCTACATCCGGGCGCTAGACAAGGGGTGGAAAGCCCTTCGACGTCCTTCGTCAAGCCTGGACACTCACCAGCTTACCCGGGGCATCACCGACTACGTGAGCTTCTAGGGGTGGGTGCCACATCCTGTTACTCGAGTTTGGGCCAACTCAGATATTCGCTTCCCGGGCCATCGTGGACACCATCTGGCACGGGGGGATCAGGGCACACTCTGATTTGGGGGCGGCTGCTCCTAACACCTGGTTGCTCCGTTTGGAAGATTCCCCAAAGCTCTTACATCTAGGATGGTTCCTTTCTTTCACCTGCGTCTCAAGATGAAGGACGCGGAATTCCCACTGACTGAATTCTAGACTAGACCTCACTTGGCTTTGACAGGCGAGTTTCTATCCTACGGCACCATCATGACCCCCAGGGGGCATTCTCTGCAGAAGCCACACACCTGGCCCATGAAACACAAGCCCCGAGCTGACCTGTTGCACCCCGATGAAGGTGGCTTGCCCCGCATGGGCCCCGCAGCCGCCGGGTGACACCTGGCCAGACCCCTAGCTTGTCTGTCCGCTTGGCAGGAGCGGCTCACGGAGGGTCACTGCTGGGCATGCCTGCCTCACCCTGCCCGCCTCCGGGCACCGCAGGCCCTTTGCATGGGATGAGGCCTCGGACAAGGGCGTTTTTACCAACCAGGTGCGAGCCCCAGAAACCAATGCCGTCCTCTGAGAGCAAAACCAGCCCCCGGCCCCAAATGAAATGCGGAAAGGAGAGGCTTTCAAATCTGCGGTCCTGAATCCTTACTTTGGGAGGATGTTTCCCACACCGATGAAATTGAATTACTTCTAGAACTTGGGCATTTTAAAAATCACGGACTAAAACCCAGACCTTGTGGTCTCACGGAATCCCGTGCTGATGAAATGTCCCTACCTCCCACTCTGGCCCACACCAAAACACTGGAACTGGGAAGAAGCATCACTCTGTGCTCAAAAAGCAGCAGACATCAGAAATGAAATGGGGAATCCATTAATATTGCTTAAAAAAAAACTCTGTAAGGACAGCCTTTCTCCTCTAAGGGGAAGAACATCTGTGTTTTTGAAATACGAGTTCTAAGCTGTCACCTGTCCCTTCTTCCTGGAGGGGGGGAGGGGAGGGCCCGGCGGGGGCCTGCTGACCCTGAGCCGCACGGATGCTCTCTCCTCCCCAGCCGCCTGGCCGTTCTGGCTTCCAGGGATCACTCTGGGCCGCGGTGGAAATAAAAGCCTGACGCTGTTCCTGTCTGCTCGAGGGACTGACCCACTCCTTCTCTCTTCTGAGTAATGAAGCAATTCAACGTTTTGACTGAAAGGCGACCTGATTGAGATGCTTGAACCACGAAGGACCCATCAGGGTGCAGGGCACGGAGCAGGGCAGGGAGCCCACCCCACCCCTCAGTGGGCCAGGTGGGGAAGCCAGACTCCTGCCCCCGTGAGCCACACACCTGGGGGGCCTGGCCGGGCCACAGCAGGGGCGGGGCCCACACCAAAGACTCACTGACCACAGGCTTCCAGAAGAAAGCCGCTTGGGAATTCAAAAAAGCAACGTGTCGATAATGGCCCAAAGTGAAAAAATCCAAGTCTGGATGCCAAAGGCCCTTATTTAGCTTTTTGGTGAAGGATGAGGGTGAAAATCACTTGAAGACAGTACTTCACAGTGTGTGAAGCCCACGTTTGAGGAGGCAGTTAGAAATAAATTGTATTTCCTGGGAAAGAAAGATGTGTATCTTCAGCATATTTCTATTTGAATTCCTTCCTGACTGCTTTTCAATTTGTTTGCTTGAAGGACATAAATACAATCCAGGGGAGTTCTAGAAAGTCATGCCGACCTTGTGGGGCGCGTGAGGGATGGAAATAGAGCAGGTGGGGGAGGGGGAAACAGCCCATGGAGGGGTAATGGATTTGCTTGCCCATTATCTTTGCCTTTTGAGAAGTTTGGGAGCCTAGATCACACTTACTTGTAGAAGCTCTACATTGGTGCAAGGCTTCTGAACCTCCCTAGGTGGCAATGTGGATTTATTTCCAGAACCTTCTAAATGCGAGGAGGAAGGGATGGCAGAGCTGGAGTCACGGTGACCCATGTCACCCTGGAGCACAGCTTGGGCTGGGGGCCGGGCAGGACCCAATGGCCGCCGCCGAGGGGGGAGGATGCGTCCACCAAGCGCAGGCGCAAGACGAGCCGAGCGCCAGCCTCAGAAGGGAGAGTAGCTCAGCGCGGTGCTTGCTCACTGTGCAACCGTCCATGCCAAGCAAGAGGCCGCAGGGCCCAGAGGTCTGCCAGTAAAGCGTGCTCTTCAGCAAGCTCAGCACCCAGTGTGGACAGCAGCTTCCTGGTGGCTTCTGAAGAGTGGGAGGCCTGTCTGAGCCAACAACCCAACAGGGTGTCGGACAGAAGGGGTTTTCTTGGGCCTCAAGTGACCTTAGTGAATGCATGAGGGTAAGACTCAACCTTTCCTTTGCCTCCGGGAAAGCAAACTCAGACTACAAAAATCGGGGATAAACGCCAGGAAGTGGGCAGTGTGGCTCACCCCTTGGGAGCGGGGCTCTGTGGGCGTCGGGGCTCACAGAGAGCCTCACCCCTCCTCTGACACTGCTTCCCGCCCACGGGGGTCGGGGAGGGCCCTGCTGGCTCAGCAGAGGGGAGGGGGGCTGGCGAGCATGTTGTCCCGGGCTCCCCAGGGCGCCGGCTTGAGGAAGCAAGCTCTCCAGGCAGGCGCTCTGGCTTTGGGGCCGTCAGCATTTCTGTTCTTAATGAACACTCCCATTTCCTGAGCATCTAGCCCTGGCGGGGTGTCTGGTTGGCAGCGATCACACCGATTGGAAACCAACCGGTCATCGGATGCTGCAAGGCCACCCCCCCCAGTTTCACAGCTGAGGAAAGAGCGCCCCAAAGCTGGGTACCTGGCCAGGGCCACCCAGGAGGGGCCGCAAAGCCGAGGCCGGGTCTGCTCAGCCCCAGGGCCGTCCTTCTCATCACTGGATCCTGTTCTCCCCTCATCAAGTCAGTGACCGCTCCTTCACAGATGGAGAGAATGACCCTGGGAGGGTGCAGATGTTATGAAACTGGGAAGACTGGTCCTGAGGCCAGATGGCAGAGGCTGGGTGTAAGCCGACCTCACCAGGCTAGACAAAACTTCAAAAGACAGGCGGAACAGCAAGGCCCTGCCTCGGTGCCCAGGCTCACGGGCAGAGAATGGGCTCCTTTTAGGATTCTGGTCAAGAGTAATCCAACAAGAGCCCTCCACAGCCCTGGGATCAGCAAGCACCCCACTGCCTTCCCTTGCTCTCTGGGATAGTCACACAGCGTGCTCTTACAGGGAGACATGGAACCGCGCCTGCTCATGGGGCCCAAGACTCATGAACATGTCACTCACTCACCCTCGAGCTGCTCATCTCCTGGGATGACAGGAGACAGGAGGGGCCGGGGCCCCATGACTGGGGCTCTGGGCTTGGTGAGCCATCTTCTTACCAGACCTGGGAGTCTGCTCTCACAGGATCAGAATCGAGGCTCCTTCCTCTGCAGGGCTTCTGTGGCCAACAGAAGGAATCCGGCCAGATGGGGAAGCTACCCTCCCCGGTGCCCACGTGCACCTCTGCCTACCCTACCCCAGCAGGTGGTGTCAAGTTCAGGGGCATTTACTTCTGAAGAGAAAAGGCTACGAGGATGATGCAGTGGTGTCTTCCGTGGGAGCAGACAGTGACAACTTGGCCGCCTTCCTGAGCTGGTCATTTCTAACACCAGCCCTTGTGGCTCTTTGCTTCCCTGCCTGAGCGTTAGCAAGGCTTTAAGGATGAGAGCATTCTGCCGGTGAAGAAAGGCCTTCTGGTGTGACGCTGAAATACAGGCAGATCGGCCACCAGCCACCTTTATTTTCGAGGAAAACCCTTGACACCCACCACCGCCCCTGCCCTGCTGCCCAAACTCAGGCTCAGGAAGGCTGGCCGCCTCCTGGCACAGATCAACATTGCTAAAAATAGCGGAAGAGGGGTCAAGTTTTCTGAGAAGGAATCAATGAAGTCCCCGTGTCGGAGAGAGTGAAGGGAGAAAAAACAAAAACAAAAACAAAAAAACCCCCCCAAACCAATCTGGCATTCAGGTCGTGAAAGGCTAAGTGAAAAAAGAAGTCATTTGGGAAAATATTATATTATAAACACATATAATAATATGTACACACTCATATACATCTCAAAGAGAAGCCTTACAAGGAATTCCGTTTCTTTTCAAAACAAGGCTTCGCTATATGATAGAGCATTCCTATAGTGGGAATTAACTACAGTGAAATAATTTAAGAATATCATTTATACTATATCTGCGTTCACTACATAAAGTCTATGCTAAAGGCTGTGCGGAGGCGAATGTGGATAGCTGGATTAGAACAGTAACGCGTTCTTCAAAAATAGGCAGACATTTTTTTTCCTATTCACATTTAAAATAACTACACAGTGATGAAACACAGAATTAAAAATCGTGGCGGTGGGGGTGGGGGCGGGGAGGGAGGATTAGGGACCTGTTGTCAAGGCTCTCAGCCTCGCGGCTTCTGCACATGCTGTTCCCGGAGCCTCCTGGCTTCCACGCAGCGGAATCAAGGTTACAAATGTCCATGAAACACTGACCCACATATAAATTCTGCGTAAAGCTTTATTTTTTCCCCACCTACTTAAATTTTTTTTTTTCTTAAAAAGTGAAAGAAGAGGAAAAACTTACAAAATAGAAGGTTTAATGTAGGAGAGTAAGGGACCTGCCTGGAGGCTGCCGGGCAGACGTGGCCGGGCGGACGTGGCCCTGTTCCTGTGCGGCTGCAGGGCCAGGGTCGCCTGCCAGGGGGACGACCCTCTTCTCGCTCGGACTTTAGTTAAAGGGCTCCAGGCACGGCCCACCCCTTCCTTTTTAACCTAAGGTGTCTCGATCTGGTTTTTACTGCATTTGGCCACCACGCTGAAGGCGGCGGAAGTCTGAAGCCGCCCCACACCTCGGGGACGGCAGGTCAGGTGACCAAGTAAAGGAGATGGAGGGCCTGGCCGCCCAGGGAAGTGTTAGCGATGCCCGCGGGCCAGCCGGTGCCCCCGAGCTGTGGGTGGCCGGTCATGGCCTGCCTCTGCCCAGCTCCCGGGGCCGGGACTCAGAAACTCATCCCCGGCTTCCCCACGGCCCCTTCCTCCAGGCTGGCAGAAGCGGCATCAGATCTAAATAATGCGAAATCACATGCCTTCTCCCCATCCCCTCTTCTCTCATAGGATCTAAGGGTCTTCTTTTTCTTTCTCGATTTTAATAAGCAAACTGTACCACCATCTTCTTCGGGTAGGTTCCTTTTTCAAAGCTGTCGATCACAGTAATGGAAGTGTTTGCTGCTGGGAGCGCTTTCCATGTACAATGATCTGTAACCCTCTTATCTCAACTAGTTGCACGTTATTAGTTCACATCCAGTTCAATTTATAAATTAACAGAGGTGCCATTTGTCTGTACAAAAATCAATGCATATTTATGAACTTCTTTTATTCAAATAGATTTTCACAATCTTAGCTAAAGACATGACACAGAAGCCTGTGGGACACTCCGGTGTGGCCTGGCAGTGACCGAGACCCAAGACATCCACCTTGGCAAAAGGAAGTAAAATATCTCTTAGGTTGGGGGGATGGGGAATAGCCTTTTATGCCTTTACTGAGTTTACTACATGGCCTCAAAATGTTATTAGCTTGAATTCGTGATTTCCTTTTGAATTTCTGACTTACTCTTATTTATTTTTTCCATTTTGTTTTTGCACCAAGGAGACTCCAGTCAAATGATACTCAGCAACTGATTCCCTCTCTTTGGACTGAAAAATTAAACAGATACTAAATTATGACAGTGAATTTAGAAAGGAGGGCTCCAAGGGCTCGAAAGAACATGTCTGGGATAATATGATGCTTCTAAGAAGTATTGCAATCACATCGTGGCAATCATCAGAGCGTGCTGCGTAACTACCTCCTCGGCTAATATGCTTTCTTCTCGGTGATGACTAATCATGTTCTATTAAACAGCGGTAATGCTGGAAGAACTCAACTATACAAGTGTAATGAAGCCGGTATTCTCCGTGGACAGATTAGCTACAACTGATTTGACACATACCATCATAGGGGCTTCAAACCTGACAAACTCTGCTTGCTTCTGATTTATGCCGTCAAGCTCCTCGGAGAGGAGATGAAATCGAGTGTTCCGTCTGGTAGAGGTGAAATGTACTGATGTGCTTAACTGCCAGTTAAGGAGAGGTACCCTTCTCCTTGCTCCTCGCCTCCCCTCCCCCTCTCGTCCCCGTCCCTCGCGCCGCGCTCCGTGTCTCCAGGCCGCGGACGGACGGGGGCAGGGGGTCCCTCGCCGTGTGCTATCGTCGGCAAACCAAGGCCCACCGGGCGCTCCTGCTTGTCGTTAGGGCAGTTTATGAAAAGGAATCTGCTGGGCAGCCTCCTGGCCTCCTCTTCGCCCCACGAGGACAGTCAGGTCTTGTGACTCCGCGTGGGGGGAGGGCGGGTGACCACCAGGAAGAGGGCGGGGACGGACGGGACTCACGTGTCGTGACTTCCGCGAGAGAGGGCGCCCGGGTGCAGCGGGCGGGTGGGCGCGCGGCCCTCAGATGACGGTGGGCACCCTCCCGCTGCTGTTGTTGCGGTTATTGTTCTTCCGGGACAGGTTGGGCGTGGCCATGAGCACGAAGCGCTCGTCGGGGCAGCCGTACTGCAGCAGGACGTCGGTGCACTCCTGGCTGGAGGCCTGCCGCGCGTACGCCAGCGCCGTGTTCCCGTGGGCGTCCCGCGCCATGACGTCCACCCCGTACTGCGGAGGCAACAGAGGGCCGTTAGGACCCCGGTGGGGGGCGGCGCAGCTCGGGCAGGGACACGGACCCCCGGGGCCGGGCTACAGATGAGCCGGAGGGCAGGCAGATGGCCGGTGCCACAACCCGCCCCACGGCGTGCTCTTTGAAAGAATGTGCTTTTCGGGCCGCCCGGGTGGCTCAGACGGTCGAGCGCCTGCCTTCGGCTCAGGTCATGATCCCGGGGTCCTGGGATCGAGCCCCGCACCGGGCTCCCTGCTCCACGGGGAGCCTGCTTCTCCCTCTCCCTCTGCCCCTACCCTCCTGCTCATGCTCGCTCTCTAATAAACAAAACCTTTAAAAAAAATAATGTGCTCTTTACAAGTAAAAGCCCCTCCTTTCTGCAGCAGACCCAGGATAATTCTCGTGTTGCTATTTCTATTCTGACTTTCCAATTATAAAAACAAAAAATAATCACTTCTTGATCTCAGAGGTGATTCCTTTCCCTTGTAGGAAATACACATGTAACACGTAAGAGCACAGGAAAGTCAGCTACTACCGTGCGATTTGGTCCGACCGCTGGCAAGTGCTTCCCTCCGCGCCCGCCAGGCACCTCGCAGCACCAGCTCTCTGCCACCTTCCATGGGGACCCGCAGTGGGCGAGCCCCAGAGGTGTGCAGGCTGCCCCCTGTGGCCCAGGCTGTGCCCTGCTCTGCACACTCTCCCTTCCCTGTCCCCATTCAGGCTTTATGACAAATGCTTCCATAGAAATTGAAGAAATAATTTTCCCTAGTAGAAGTTAACCAGAACAGGGCGCCTGGGCGGCTCAGTCGTTAAGCGTCTGCCTTCAGCTCAGGTCATGATCCCAGGGTCCTGGGATCGAGCCCCGCGTCGGGCTCCCTGCTCAGCGGGAAGCCTGCTTCTCCCTCTCCGATTCCCCTTGCTTGTGTTCCCTCTCTCGCTATGTCTCTCTCTGTCAAATAAATAAATAAAATCTTAAAAAAAAAAAAAAAAGAAGTTAACCAGAACAGTCTAGAAGAAGCCCTTTGGTAAAGTCCTACCATATCAAACATCGAACTCTGGGTCCAGTATTTTTGTGTCTGGCCAAGGCAAAACCACATAAACTAGCTGTGTCCTCGCTCTCCACCCCGCTCCAAAACAAAGATGCTGGGAGTCTGTTGTAAAAGGAACAAGAGGGACACCTCCAGCCACGCTTGAGCCAGAGGGGTCATGAGAAACACGAACTCTGCAGACACCCTGGCCCCTGGCGGGCAGAGCGTGTCCCGCTCACCTCCTCCCTCCCTTTACTCAGTCCTCAGGGGGGTCCTCAGGCACGGGAGCCTGAGAGCCGGGGGCCTCCACACCGAAATCCCCCATGCCCTGCCCGCATCGCTTCCCACCTTCAGACCTCTGACCCTCCACAGGGAAGATGCCCGCAGAGCAGAACAAGGCGCCCCCCGGCATCTCAGCACGGTGCGCGGCCCCTGGGTGACCTACCCAGATCAGGAGCTGCGCCAGGACCACGTTCCCCTTCCGGCAGGCCAGGTGCAGCGCTGTGCGGCCGTCCCCCTCTCCGCAGGTCTCGTTCACCTCCTCCCGGGAGCCGTGCGCCAGCAGCAGGATGACGGCCCGCAGGTCCTCGTCGGCGGTGGCCCGCAGCAGGTGCTGGCCCAGGGACAGCTCTGTGCAGGGCAGCGGCGCCAGGAAGAGCTTCTGCTCGTACTTGGCCCGGATCCACCGCTCCTTCTCTTCCCTGCAAGGGCCACCACACAGGCGCGATCACCGTCAGGAAGGACAACCGGGGCCAACACCCCCCTCTGCTCCAGAACCTTGGTGGTCCGGAGGTCTCAGGGCAGAAATGCAATAGTGGGAGAGGAGTGTCCTCACAGAGCACAAGGAAGCCCCCTGAGGGACATGTTTCCCAGATCGGGGTCCCGGCCCAGCAGCATCAGCACCACCTGGAAACTTGTTAGAAATGCAGATCCCCAGGCTCTGCCCCTGACCTCCTGAATCAGAACCTCTCGGGGAGGGGGGTTTCTGACGCCTGAAGGTGTGCACAGAGGCCCATGGCCTTAAGTTCTCATGTGATTTCTTTTGGTTTTTGTGCAGAAGCCGTGGCCAGAGGAACCCCCTTCCTGCCCGAGGTCCGACGCAAGGCAGGACGGCCCGGAGGCCCGCTCTACTGTAAGCAATGACAACTTCTGGTTGGGATTAGAGGACCCTGCTGGAGCTCAGGCCAGGGGACCGGATGGCCAGTGGGCTCCCCCCACCTGGGTGTGACCTGGAACTCTTAGCTCTTAACTCCTCATCCGGGCAGGGAGTGTGTGAACTCCCTGGGGTCCCCCAATGCTTCAGTTAAGGAACATCTTGTTACAGGCCCACGTTTGAAACCACAGAGACCCCAATGGGGAGGTCTGGCAAAGACAAGCAAACTAACTCAGTTACGACTGGGTTTTGAAATCTCTGGAGACCTGAGGAAGGCTGAAGTGGAGAGCGTCAAGGTGTTTGGGGGTCCAGCCCAGGAGACAAGGCAGGGGGCCTGGGGCCAGAGCTGAGCTAAGGGTGCAGGAGGGGATGACACCAGGGAGGAGAGGGCAAGGGCTTGGGGACACAGACGGCAACGAGCTGCAGCGGGTGCCCCTCCCCCAGGAGCTGCGGCCTGCTAGGAACATGCCTCCTGAACTGGGGGAAGAGGGGTCCAAGTGGGACAGGATGCTGCCTATGACATCTGGCAGGAGGGCTGGGCATAAAGAGGAGGGGGCAGAATGGGAAGAGAAGGTAGAGAGAGAAAGGAAGAAACCAACTGCAAGGTGTGTTCGTGGGTTTTGGTTTCTCAAAACGGGGTGCGAGAGACACTGAAAACACCTCAGGAATCCTCGCAGCTCTGCAGCTCGCCTGGGGCAAAGAGGAAGGGCAGGAGCCCAAAGGGGGATTTCACTAGTAGCTCTGGAGGCGAGCGAGTCTGGGGGGCGTGCAAGTCTGGGGGGGCGAGCGCGCCGGGGTGGGGGCGGGTGGGGCGCCGCTAGCCGGACAGATGCTTTTTGATGAGGACGATGAGAGATGAAAGGACAGCCCTGCAGAGCAGAGTGACTGTCATTACCGAGACTTAAATAACACACTCCTTCACCACTGCCCCCTCCTAAAATCCAGCATCTCCCCGCCCCCGGGAGAAGAATCAGGGTACATAGCTACACACCACACAGAGAATCACTTAGGGCCTCCTCGATACTCTAGAAAGAAAACTCATTAACCGTGACATTTTTCCTTCCGAAGTACAGAAGAAAGGCCTTGTTTACACCTTTTACCCGTGTTTACATTGCGCCTAGTGATCTAGTGTCGGGTTAGCCCTAATCTGTTTTTAAATACTTAGGCAAACAAATTCTTCCAGGAGTAAATCTGGATTAGTTTTGCTTCACTTCCTGGTACATGCGAGCGACCCCACAGTGACCCCCGACCCTTTTCATGGGGAGATTTCCAGGACAAACACTCGGCTACAGCTGAGAACCCACCCCACACCCACACCCCACTGGGGACTCTGTGGCGGGAGGCAGCCTGCACCCTGTCCCTGTCCCTACTTGGGACAAAATACAAGCACAAAAGCAACGGGCAGGAGAAAGAATGCTCCAAACAAATCGTGTTTCTCATGGTATTTAAAAAAACCTTATTTAAAATGTATTTAACATACGTTGATGCATTTCATAAATCACCAAAGAGAAGGAGCAAAACGTGAATGCAATGAAAAGGGACAGTGGGGAAGGATGCGTCCAGATTTTCAAGTTCCAGTTTGCTAACTCTCGTTTTTGGGGGTAGGCATTAAAATCAGAACTGTTTTATTCTGCTCTGCTGGATTTTAATGCGCATTGCCAAATCACCCAGGGATAAAACAGAGAACCGAACATGGTAACTATCATCCTCACTGTAATTATCCAATTCTCTTTTTAATATTCGGATGCTCCAGCCTAAGACAGGACAGCCCGCAGCTTCTGAGCCCCGTCTGGCGGCCGGCGTGTTCTCCCAGGGAAGTGAGGGTGCCTTTCTGGACTGGGGTCGGGTCACCCCACAAACAAGCTCACCTGGCTTCATGGAAATTGACACGTGTCTCAACAATTGTTCTGTTTATTAAACTGTTCCTCGCTTTTCAAAGTTGGTGCTGTTTACAATACGTCACAAGGACGGATGCAGATTTTAGGGAGCTGAATACTATCTTGGGAGCTTCTTCAGGAGGAAGACTCTAATGTTATGTGTGTGAAATTAGGAACAGGCTTTTGGAGAGGGCTCCTGCAAGGGAAGGCCCAAGGCTTGAACTCTTCACGGCTGGTCCACCTGCGACCCCGCAGAGCTGCAGCGAGGTGACTATTACCAATAGGGTTTCAGAACCTCCACCAACTCAAACACAGGGAACAGGCTTGCTACAGGGGGCCGTCCCCGAAGGAGCACTGCAAGGACCTGATGGGGACCGCCTCTTCCAGCCCCACTCCACCTGGTCCCCCCAGAGCTGTCTTAACGTGTGGCTTTTGTCGTGTGGTGGAACCAGGGCTCTTCACCAAGACTTCTTTGCCGTTCAAAAACAGAAGCTTCCCACGCTGGCTCCTGGGCCCCGCAGGATTGCAGGGCGCCAGTGTTTTTCTGAGACGAAGAGGGACCAGAAGGCTAAGGGCTTCGTGCCTGCCCCAGGCGCACGGCAGCTTGTAGGAGCGGGGAGCTCCGACAAGGGCATGTGGGTCTTGCTAATTCAGGAAGCCGTTATCTAGAACCCAGGTCCCCTGGTCACCGCGCACCCTGGCAACGGAGGGGGTAACCTTCGCCCTGGGCGCTTTCCACAGTGGCCAAGGGCGGGACAAGAGAACCGCCAGGACTGCAGGGCCCTGGTTTTCGTTAATGGAGACGTGGCGTCTATGTGCCTGCCTTGTTCCTCCCCCTCGCAGTGTGGACTTCCACACCTTCGGGGACCCCCTGGGCCCTGTTGCCTCGTCTGTAAAGGGGGTAAGTGACGACTGCAGCAGGGCGGGCGCAGGGCCGAGGCCGCCTGTTTGGAGGGTGCGCTGGCCAGAAGTCGGGGCTGTTGGTGCCGTCACGATGGAGCCGTAGAGAGTCTCTAATGATGCACAGCTGCTATCGAGCATCTGGGAGCTCACCCATGGGGGTGACACGTGGGACAAAGGGGGGCCGATGGCACGGGGGCCCGTGGGGGTCAAATCCGGGCTGTCAATGCGCTGGGCAGGGTGAGGTGGGGGCCCTTGGCCACGGGCCCTGACAAACCCATCGGCGCCCTGTGACTCCCCCACAACCTACCACGGGTAGAGGGGCTTGGGACGCTGGGCCAGGGGTGCCCGGCTGGTGTGAAGGACCCCGTGGCTGTCAGGGTGTCTGGGGCCAAGCATGGTTAGCCCCCGTCCACAGCCTTGAGATGTCTGATGTCTTCCTGGGTGCTACGGACTGAACTGTGTCCCCCCAAATTCATATGCCGAAGCCCTAACCCTGATGTGTCCGCATTTGGAGACCAGGACTCTAAGGAGGCCACTGAGGTTCAGTGAAATCATAAAAGTGGGGCCCTACTCCACTGGGACCGGTGTCCTTACGAGATGAGGAAGAGACACAGGGATCTCCGTCCGTGTGACGGCACCCTCTGCAAGCCAAGAAGAGCTCTCACCGGAAACCAACCCTGGCACCTTGACCTTGACCTTGCGGCCCCCAGAGCTGTGAGAAAATACATCTCCGTCATTACAGCCACCTGCTCTATGGTCCTCCGTTCGGGCAGCCCAGTCCGACTAACATCCTGGACAACCACAGTCTCCATCACTGTCATCTGGCTTCCGTGCCCACAGTTAATACATGAAAGACGGACACTCTGGTAATGACTTCTTTGCTACGAGAATATTCTAAACCATTTGCCCCCAGAAACCAGGATGCCAAAGCACAAATACGCTAATTGTTACTCTGATGTCCCAGTCTCACTTGTGGGATCCCCCGCTTGTCTTGGCCGAGCCTTTCATTTTCCCCAAGGAAGGCCAGTTCAAGAGCAGCGTGGCTAGCAACAGATCACTTCACCTCATCCCAATCCCCTGGAGGCCCGCTGCTCACAGCCTCTGTTAGCTAATGAGCTAAAAAATGACTTATTGGCATGGCCGGCCGTCAGCAGAAAGGAGGAGGCCCAGCTCCTCATTTGAGCTCCGTGCTGACACACCTTTAAATAAATCAACCGCGTGGGAGCAAGAGAAAATGAGAGAACAGGCAACTAATCAGAAGAAAGACACTGACCCAATCCCCCCAAATAGAAAGAAAACATATAATTGAAGGTGCAGTAGTAAACATTTTCTTCTCTTCCTGCCTGAAATGAAACCCCTTTGTGAGGGGGCCCGCCCCCTCCTCCTGCCCAGGGGCCCAGGAACCTGCCCGGTGTGTGAGCTGAGTCGTGGGCCGGCCGGGTACTGAGCACAGGACTTGGGGATCAGAGGACAGGGAGAGGCCCGGGCCCCGGAGCCGTGTGACCACGGCGTCTTACGGGGTCTGCCGGGCTACGATGTGCTCTGGTCCTGCAGCCTGACAGACAAGGCGCTGCCACACTTGACCTTGACAAGGCCAAGGCTCCACGTGTTCCCCAAAGACGACCCCTGGGACACGTCCCACCTGCAGCCTGCCTACGTAGTACCTGCTAGACGGAAACAGCCCCCCCCCGCACCAGTAAGGACCAGTGAGGGTGCGGGGCGGCCGCCGAGGCCCGGGAGCACTGGCGGCGGCGATGCTGAGGGTGAAGATGATGATGATGATGATGATGGTGGAAACTGGCTTTCCTGAGCATCCCCGGTCACGCTGGGCGCATGTTACGTGTTTCCACAAAGGAGCTACGTTATCAAACCCCGAGCAGAAGGCACGTGTGATGGCAGAGTTGTGGCTATATTTTGAGAAATGACAAAAAGGAAAGGCCATTTCCTAAAAAGCGTCAGTTTTGTCCCAAGTTTCAGAAGAGGTCAAAGGGTGCACAGTCTGCGATGGACGGCTCCTCCTGCTTTCAGGGAGGGCGGCTGGGCTGCGAAGACCTGGGCAGCCCGGAGTTGTCCAGGCAGGACGGGACGTGGGAGGAGGACGCTGCCAGCGCGAGGCTGGGCCAGGGCGAGGCTCCCGCAGCAACCCCGGCCTTCCAGACGGGCTCGAGGGACCCGCCGAGGCCCGGGCCTTGGCTGGGCCACAGCCCTGCTCCCTCTGGCCCGTACGGGGGCCGGGTGGGGCGGGCAGGGCTTTCCAGCCCTCTCCAGCACGGCCCGTGAGCGAGTGCCCGCTGTGCCACCCGCCACTCCCAGGGCCCAGGACCGTAAGCCAGGTGATGCACGGGGGGCGGCGGGGGCAGCTTACTCGGCGGACGACACGATCCGGCTGGAGTCAAGACAAGGATCCAGAAGGAGGTGGGGCAGGGACAGAAATGAGCACCGAGGCTTGCAAAGGAAAATGTGCACGGTCGGGTCGGGGCTGTGGGTCGGGGTAGGGCTTTACCGCGGGGTCTGGGGCCACGACCCAGGGCTGGGGCCGCTCAGCGTGTGTGCGCTGCACTAGGCTCCGTCTTAGGTTATGGGGTCCAGTCGTGGAGTGAGGGCCACCCTGCCCGATGATGGCAGGCCACTGCGGTGCTCAGCTCCGGGGAGACATGCGGGTCGCCGACGAGCCAGAGGAGACTGCGATAGAAAGTGTCCGGAATCGAAGAATGCTGCCAGGGCAAGACGCAGACGGTGCCAACGACTACGATGGCAAAGACCTCAGCTGTGAGGGTCACCTGCCCTCGGTAACAGAAGGGTGGCCTGGGAAGGGCTGGGCGTCCCAGCACCCGGAGCTGCCCGATACCGGGCTGGCGCCTTTCCAGCCCCGTGAGCAGAAAGGCTGCCGCGGGAGGCGTCCTGCGTGAATCCGCCAGACCTCCGCCCTCCACCTTTGCAGCTGTGCATCAAGTCTTGAGCCCCTCATCCTTTCCCCGCCACCGTTTACAAGTCTGCGGGAGCCATGCGGGGGCTTTCGGGGATCGACCCGTGCGCACCTGTTTATACGCAGGCCAAGAGTCACTACTCAAATGGCTTGCCTCCGTCACCCGGACTAGGAGCGCGACCACTCATGTCACAGCTACTGTTTGGTAAGGACCTCTGATGTGTCAGCCACTGGGCTGAGCTCTTCATAAATTATCCGGTTCTGACGACACCTGGTGACGTATGTGGGTCTTACCCTGTTTCTGAAGGGAAGAAGGTGAGCCCCAGAGAGGTGAAGGCAGCTGCTCTGGGTCCCCCGCCGGTGAGGGCCAAGCTGCTGACCCCGGGGGTCACCGCCTGAGCTCCTCCAGGCTCCGCTGCCTCCCAGGCGAGGAGACCTGACGCCAGGTGAGCACCTGGGCAGCGGGTTCCGGCCGGGCCCGCGGCACTGCCCCGCCCGAGTCTCTCTTTGGCCATCTCAACAGCTGCTCCCTCTCCGCGGGGAAGGCTGAATCGTGTTACCCAACGGGACAGCGTGAGCCACGCACTGGCGTGGAAGTGTCATCGGGGTGAAACAGGAGTTCTCTGCTCAGCTCCCCTAGACGCCCTGCACCCGGGCCAGGTACGTAGCAGCCACACGCAGCTGGCGGCGGCCGTCTGGGATGGTGCACGTGGTCTAGAACGTTCCCACCGCGGCCCGCATGGGACAGCGCCCTTCCAGACGATCTGTACTTCCTTCCCTCCCATTTTTCTCCTTACCAAAACTATTTGGCATTACAAATACAGAATGAAGAGAAAGGAAACCACACAGAGGTGAGAAAAGTGAGTGCAAGCATCACAGATACCGGGACCCGTGACAGGAGTGTGGTGAGGTGAGGGGCCCGGGGCGCCAGGGGCCCCCAGCAGCTGCGTCCCAGAGGGGCCCTCGGTCACTGTCAGCGAGGAGCCGAGTGCAGGGCAAGTCTCCCGGGCCCATGAGGGGGACCCGGAGAGCGAGGAAGAGCCAGGCTAGCCCCCATCCTCAGAGAAGTGTCATCTTGACGCGGTGCCCCGTCTCCACTCCCCACGCGTCGGAGAGCTGGAGGACGCAGCGCACGTAACTGAGATTGGCTGCATTTTAAGTCTGGCAAGGAGGGCTCAGCAGGCTGCCAAGGGGGAAGCGAGGTTAACGGGCTGGATTCCCAGAAAGGGCAGTTTGTAGCAAATAACCGCAAAGCTTCTGATCGGCTCTCGGCACTGTTCTGCGGAACCCCAGGAGGTGAGTCATGCGGGGCACGGTCACCGGTGTGGTGACCAGATGCCCCGTCGGGTCCTCGAGGACCTGTGAGCCTTGGAGGATCTGGGCCCAGCCTTCCACTCCGCACCCAGACTTTTGCTGGCTGCCTCCATATGACGCGGACCAGCAACGGCCTTTCCTGAAAGCCCCCTCTGTGTCAAGTCTAATGTGTTCATTTTTATGGGAACCCCTCCCCCCAAGTGTTAAGAGGCCAAGAACGTTTTTGGGGGGCCTGTCACTTGTCACATTGTTCTTTTCGGAAACATCTCTCTCCCGCCTTCATGGGCTGGGAGAGGATTTGTCAACACTGATTTTAAAGGAGATTCTGGAGCAGAGTATATGGGAGTGAAGGGCTAGCCTTAGCGGCGAGGAGACGCGCTCGGCTTACACGGGGCCGGTGACAGTGATGGGAGAGGGAAGACAGGGCTAGCTAGCAGCAAGGAATTTCCAAAGTGTCTTTCTGCCTCAAGCAAAGCAGGAACTGGGAGGGAGGCACAGAAGGGGGGCTGGAACAATATGTTAGGAAAACAGGGGGCTTCCTCTCTCTGCAGGGGAAGACCCCGGCCTGCTGCAGGCCGAGCACTGAGCACTTGGCTGCCCCTGGCATGCATGCCTTCTCCCCCGGCCGCGTTGCTAAGGGAGGACGGCCAACAAAGACCGATGGATATTTATTCCTTAATTACCGAAAGCTTTTAAGAAACTGGCCACTGTAAATCCCGCATGCAGAGAGCAGGAGGCAACGGACGAGGATTTATGCTCACGGGCCAAAGACAAAATAAATATCCCGCCTGACTTCTGATCAATATTATGAGTGTTTTTGCCAACCTGCAGGGTGTTTTATGAGCTCGGAGGAACAGAACAGAATCATTATTAATTAAATAAAGTCAACTGTATTAGGCTTATTACTTCTGTGAGTCACAGGTAAGGGTGGCCAGCTGCAGGTGTTGGGGGCGGGCGGCTCTGTGGGCAGCCCAGGAGGCGGGAGCACGCGCTAAGGTGCTCTGCACGCCCGGTGCACACTGGCTCAGGCCCGCTTCGACCCAGAGGCCAGTGGATGAGAGTGCTGGTCCCCATGGGCAGAGCAGGGTCTCACCCCCACACCTCAGTCCGGGGTTCAGGCTGAGTCCTGGGGCCCCTGTGGCTTTGCTTTCATTAGCACTGGGCACCTGCCAACACCCGTCTGTTCGGAACCCGGCCAGGCTGAGCAGAAGTATACTCTGGGCTACAAGCAACAGGGCAGAGACAGCATCATCCCTCTCAGGTTTTGGGACAACTTGCAGGGATTCTCCTTGGAAATCTCAACGTAGGCATAAAGGAGATGTGAGGCCAGGTCACAAGCTCGAGTTGGCCTGGGAAGGGGGAAACATTTGGCTAATTGCGGACCTGACCCAGCTCAATCCTCACAACCTGTTGGTTGTCTACGATGGGCCAGGCAGTCACAAAGAACGGACCCGGGTGTCTCTGGGAGGGCCACGGCTGGCCCTGGAGCCCTTCGCCAGGCACCCACCCCCCCTGGGCCTCCGTTTCCCCTCTGGAGAGGCTGGGGGATTTAAATGCCTACTGACTCTGAAGTTTAAGGTCCCGCGGTAACATCGGCTCGAGAGATTGTTGGCAGTGATGGGACAGGGGCGGGCATTTGTCTCACTGGGTCCACTGGAAGGAGGGCCTCAGCCTAGCTTCCCATTTGGACAAATACACCTGCGCAACACACGGCCACTCCCTCGGAGCTCTGGACCATCCATGTGGGGCCCAGCACACTCTCACTGCCGTATGCAGCCGCCCGCCTGGGGCCTGTCCAGGTCCACTCCTGCGTGACCTGCAGACACCATCCTGCTGCCACCACCACTGTGGCTGGTGAAGGTGGATCACCGGCCCAGCCTGCGGCCCTCCGAGAGTCACCTGAACTGCCTTCTCAGGCCCCATTCACGGGAAATTAATCCCACAATGGGAGAATCTGCTCATGTTTACTTTCTGGTCCCTGGAATTACTGCATGGACCCCCCAGGGCCCATCCCCCTCCAACCTTTAAGTGCCCACTTGGGAGGCGACCAATGAGAGAGGGTGGGTGTGGCTGGAAGGGGAGGCGGGGGCCCGTCCTCCCAGAGCCCTGGACAGGGGAGAACAGGCATGGGGGCAGGTAGCGGGGGCAAGTGGGGGGCCCTGACGGCAGCTCAGAGCACGTCTGACTTGCATGAAAATCCTTCTGAAAACTTGGGGTACTATGGAGAAAGGCGAAACGCCCAGACTCTTCCAGAAGCAG
>NC_138371.1:4036075-4074929 GCF_054177405.1 Leptonychotes weddellii
TGAATAATGGCTATTTTTTCTTTCTCAACTGATCTTAAATATTGAAAATATCAGACCCAATCTCCACCCCCACAAGGTACTTTTTGTTTCTAAGTTTGGTCATGTGTGCGTGTAGAGGTGATCTTGGGAATGATTCACCGCAGCGTATATGTGAATTCTCTAGAGTAAGGAAAGCATGATTCTTTAACAAGCTAAAGTTAATTCTTTCATGAAAATCACCAAACGTCTATCTAACTAACTGGATCAGGAGGCAGGAACTGGCCTGGTATTTTATTTTCCACAATTGACACAGCATTTAACTTGCTCAATGTCATTGTCTTTGATAATGCACTGTGACAATTCTGCCCAGCTTTTTCCTGGAGAGGGAATCCTAGAACAGTGGTACAGAGAAGATGTCAGGGGTTCACTAGCCCAGGCTGGCTTCATGGGGGTGAAAACTCTGCACAGGCCCTTGTCCCAAAAGGGGCCCATGCTTGGTGTAATGTTCCACTGTTTTGAAATTCCTGATGGTTCCTGAACAAAGGCCCCACAAATTCTCTGGTTGGTCCTGGATAGTCTAGTTGCTTTACATTGACTGATTTTAGAGAAAGAGAGTGCGTGAGCAGGGCGGGAGGACAAGGAGAGAGAATCTGAAGCAGAATATACACTGAGCAGTGCTGGACGTGGACTCAATCCCACGACCACGAGGTCATGACCTGAGCAGAAACCAAGAGTTGGATGCTTAACTGACTGAGCCACCTAGGGGCCCCCTGGATAGTCCAGTTGCTTTAAAGTATCAGTTGGTGGGGCGCCTGCGTGGCTCAGTTGGTTAAGCGTCTGCCTTTGGCTCAGGTCATGATCTCGGGCTCTCTGCTCAGCGGGAAGTCTGTTTCTCCTTCTGCCCCTCCCCCTGCACGTGCGCGCTCTCGTTATCTCAACTGAAGAAATAAAACCTTAAAAAAAAAAAAGTATCGGGGCGCCTGGGTGGCTCAGTCGTTAAGCGTCTGCCTTCAGCTCAGGTCATGATCCCAGGGTCCTGGGATCGAGCCCCGCATCGGGCTCCCTGCTCGGCAGGGAGCCTGCTTCTCCCTCTGCCCTTCCCCCTGCTTGTGCTCTCTCACTTGTGTGCTAGCTCTCTCAAAATAAATAAAAAATATATATTTAAAAAAAAAATAAAGTATCAGTTGGTGGCAAAGCTATCTCTGGTCCACTGAAAAACGGCAAAACATGAACCACGTAATGGAGTTTTCATAAAGCTAAAGTTACACATTTGTAGGGCACTTCCTTTTCTGAGGTTATATCCTTCCTATCTTCTAGATGCTAACGTCCTTTTATGAAATGATGGTGACCACAAACAATTTATTATGTGTCCTTAATATGACAAAGGTAGGAACCAGCTACCCTCCATCTTAACTGGGAAGCCCTGGTCCACCCAGCCCCTCTCTGCAGAGAACAGGGGAGCCCTCTGTTCCCACGACCATGCCCTTCCCTCTTTGTCCTCACGTAGCAGGATGTCTGAGGCCTCTAGAAAAAAGGGTTTCTATCCAACATTCACTATTTAAATGAGTCAAAAATCTAGAATCTGGGAAAACAGTAAGACGGTTCCTCAAAAGATTAAACATAGTATTACTCCATGACCCAGCAATGCCACTTCTGGGTATATAGGCAGAAAACCCGAAAGCTGGACACTGAAGAGATATTTGCACACCCATGTTCACAACCAACAGCGTTATTCATAACAGACAAAACATGGAAGCAACCTGAGTGTCCATCAGCAGATGAATGGGTAAGCACGAAGTGGTCTGTCCATACAAGGGAATATTATTCAGTCATAAAAGGGAACGGGGTCCCACGCTACAGCACTGATGAACACTGAGGACGTTATGCTGAGCAAAATAAGCCAGTCACAGAAAGACAAGTATTGCATGAGTCCTCTTCTGCGAGGTACCCAGAAGAGTCGAACTCAGAGACAAGAGGTGGACCGGTGGGCGCCAGGGGCGGGGGGAGGGGGATGGGGAGTTCATGTTTAATGGGGTCAGAGTCTCAGTTTGGGAAGGTGCGAAAGTTCTGGAGAAGATGGGGGTGATGGTTGCACAACAATGTAGACATATTTAATGCCACAGAACTGTACACCTAAAATTGATTAAAATACTAAATTTTATGTCTATTTTGTCACAATTAAAAACTACTCCAGAACCGGAGTGCTGTCTTGTTCCCCCCACGTCCAGACACCACTGTGTGAGACTCAGGTTCTGTGCCTGTATCATGATGGGTCCTACTATTAGACCCAAGTAACTTCACATCAATAGAACGGTGTTACCGACGATACGCGGTCCATACTCCGTTTTCCCCAAGCGACCCCCAACCCGGAGAGCCGAATGTTTCTTCCAGCCCGAAGTCGTTCCCGGAGGCCATGCCACATCTGATCGCTCCGCACCTCCATCTCCTTTACTCTGACAGTCCTCCCAAATCCCTTCCCTCTTTCTGGTCTTGAATTACATGGGGACTTTTGAGGAGTCTGAGCAGTTCAGATTACACACTGTCCCCCAGTCTCGTTTTGTCTGATTCAGTTCAGGTCACTTACTTTTGGTGAGGACACTAGACACGTGCCCACTGCTCCCCCCTCCCCCATCACATTGGGAGGTACAAACTGGGGGGTGCTCCCATTACCGAGTCTGAGCACAGGTGAAACAGTGGCCCCCAGACCTGTCCTCTGTCCAGAACCTTCTCCCCTTTATAACTAACAAGTGACCTGGGGCTGATCCCTTGAGACCCTGCACCTCTGGTTCCTCAAGACGTTTCCCCAAAGCGCATGGCCTGACGATGCCTACAGAGTCAGCTGTTACGTCCTTGGAGACAAGACAGAGACTTCCCAGTTCTGTCAGTCCTTCTCTGATTATTAGTTGGCGTTTTCTATAAAGAAGAGCCACCCCCGCCCCATACCTCCTTTTGGGAGTATCATCACAGACCCACAGGCTTTGAAAAAGTCCCTGTGCCCTCGAATCTACGACGGCCATTATTCTTTCTGAGGCTTACGCTGCTCCTGGGCTGGCCACGGGGCGCCTCCCGGAGCTGCCCCTGTTCTGTACAACAAGCCCCCTCGGTCCCCGACAGTGTCGTGCCTCCTGGCACAGCAGCGCGTCCCAGGCCGACCTCGTACTCTCCCACATCTGGGATGAGCCATTTCCCTAAGGAGTCCTCATCTTGTTACTGAAGCCGCCATTTCTTTTCCTTTATTTATTTTACTTGCATTTTGAGATTCATACGTAGTTTAAGGACATCATGTGGGGAGATCCCAGGCACCCCTTAGCTAGCTTCCCCCCAATGGTACCATCTTGAGAAACTACAGTCCGGTCTAACAACAGGATGTATCTTGACGGCGATATAGTCCAGCCATCTCGTTCAGATCTCCCCACTTTTATGTGTAGTCATCTGTTATGTGTGTGTGCACCCGCTTAATTCCACGCAATCTTACCCGATTCCTGGGTCACGTTGCTGTATCCCCCCTCACAGTCAAGGTAGGGAATGCTCCCCCTACAGGGGTTCCTCTCGCTTACCCTTCTATAACCACACACCCCCCATTCCCTCCATCCCTCACCCCTGGCAACCACTAAATCTGTTCCCTCTCTCTGTAATTCTGTCATTTCCAGAATGCGCCATAAATGGAATCATACAGCATGTAATCTTTGGGGATGTGCTGTTTTCATTCAGCATAACTCTGGAGACCGCTCCAGGCTCCTGTGTGCATCAATGGCCCACACCTTTCCATTGCTGAGCCGCGTTCCGTGGTACGGATGGACCACAGCGTGTTCAACCATCCGGCTGAGGGACACCTGCGCCATTACAAATAAAGCTGCCGTGAGCATTAGTAAAAAAAGTTTTTGTGTGAACTTAAGTTTTTATTTCTCTGGGATAAATGCCCAAGAGTGCAGTTGCTGGGTTGTAGGGGACTTGTGTGCTTAGTTTTATAAGAAGCTGCCACACTTTTCCAGAGTAGGAGCTACGAGTTTTTAAAAACGCTATTTGACAAAACTAAATTCCATCATGAGAAAGGAACGGAGAGAGCCCTTATGATTGAGAGGAACGTGGCATCGCCTGCGTGGGAACAAGAGCATGGCATGCTGGGTGATCTGGGGCCACTGCAACCTCGGTCCTCAGTCCTCCAAACTTCCTGGACACAGAGCCACAGACGACTCCAGTTTTCTTTCTGCAAGTAGATGAGACCTAAACCTGAGTGCAGGTATGCAGACATGTGGGTGTGGAAGGCGTGGCTAAAGACACGGGGTACAGGGGCCGGAAACGTGTTCATCACGTACTTACACGTGAGGATTGCATTTCCAAGTCGGGCCAGCACACACGTGGGAAGCCCTGTCGCTGCTAGATTTTGATGGGGAAAAAAGTGATGAACACAAAAATCTGGACGATTGAAAACAGAAGGGCCTCCCACACCTCACTGCCCTGAGGTCTTGGCCAAAACAGAGGCCTCGCGCCAGCCTGGCAAAGCTGTGTTTGCTTTTCTACACCTTTCTTCCGTTCCTTCCCGGTCTCTTCGGGGCACATTTGGAAATTATTTAAAAAGATAAAATGCCTCTAATCTGTTACCAATTAGAAGACACATGTGAATATTATTTTCTAATTTGTGACTCTTGAGTGTGTCTCAAACACCAGAGAGAAGTAATTGAAATAATTATGCCTGCTCCTGAATATTTCTATTATGTTCCTGAAATAAGAGGGTAGATGTGTCCTCTTTGCATGATGTGCCCGAGGGTTGCATGTATCAATAAGAACATCAAAGCCCTGGATGTGAACAACCACAAAACTGCAATTTCCAGCCAGCTCATCGGTGGCCTGAGTAGCTGGAGGCCGGTGGGGGGGTGGGGGGGGTTCTGGCAAACGGGTCAGCAAGACAGCGCCAGCCAGCGGTCTTTGTGGAGAGCTCAAGGGGAGTGCGAGCAGGGTTCAGAGAGGCGGGGGGCTTCCTTGTGAACATGGGCTCTTCCCTGCAACTCCACTGGTCCCAAACTTCCCTGCAACTCCACTGGTCCCAAATTATCCCAGTGATAATTTGCAGCCGGAGGGCTGTGCAGTACGAGGCATAAGCCTGATTTATAACATGAGCGGCGTGCACTTTTTTTTTTAAACCTAGTTATAGTGCGACTTGAGTGACTAACTCCTGAAAATTGGTAATTTCTTGGTGGCTAACAGCAGAAAGTCCACCAATGACAGGCGAGGCCCGCTAATAAATTTATAGGGCGTTCTATGCCAATTAGACCTCGTCAGCCATTCAAAAGGCAGGGATGCCAATCAGGTCATCATTCCACAAATGCACTCTTTATTGCTGACATTCTTGCAATTCAATCCCCCATTTATATGTTTGAAAAGCAGCATATTAATGCTGACTATACAGGAATCTATAATTTCCAGAGAGCCTTTCTGGTTAAGCCACCTCCCTCTTCTGTGCAAGCTTCTCTTTGTTCTCGAGGGGTAAACAGGGACCGGAGATGACCACGAGATCGATACAGAACAAGATTCACTCCACATTTTGGGTTTCCTTGTCAGGCACCGGCCGGCGGGGAGCCTTCTGGTTTACAGGTACGGCTCACCTTCAGTGAGGCACCACGTCGTCCCCTGCCAGGTCCCGAGGCCCCGGATGGGCTCGTCTCCATCCCAGAGCCGGTGGAAAGCACCTCGGCCTGAGCGGAGCCGGCATCCTGACAACGGCGAGACCCAGAGGCACAGAGAGGTAGTATCGCCCTTTCTGGAACAGTGAGGAAACACGCGGATCTGTCCAAGGAAAAAGTGTGGACGTTTGCTCTGTGCATTAAAGCAACTGACTAGAGGAACTTTAATTTTGTATGTTTCCTTTGGGGGGAAAAAAATCACAAAAGAAGTGCATGATCTTTAAGAAGAAGTCAACTGCAAAGAAATGGGCAATGTGGACTCGGGCGTTAACCACCCGTGTGAGTGGTCTGCCTTCCACCCTTCCCTCCTGGGCATTTCCAGCTCCGCACACGACACCCCAAGTGCAGTCCCCATCCCCCCACTTTGCATTCCATTTCTGCAACTGATGGACGTCCATCCCTTCCACCTCTGGACTTTGAAACATAGAATTCTTTTCTCTTAGTTGGAGTTCTTTGAATTTGATTTGATTACCACCATCATCCAATGCCCTATTAAGCATTCATTCTTTCAAGAAATATCAATTGAGCACTCACTAGGAGTTAGGCACCGTACCGAGTTAGGTTCTGGGCTATAGGGCGAACAGAGGCCGATGGAGAAATAAAAACAGCACGATGGGGAGAGAGCTGTACTTGCCGTAGCCGCTGCTGTTCATTTCACAGGAACAAAACAAACTGAGTAAGAGAGATTCCTTCTCCTCTGGGTTTTTATTACACAGACAGCCCTGGATCTAGTTTACAAAATTTCAAGTGTAGCCATCCAGGTGAGAAAAGCATACTATTTCTTGCAGATTAAGAACACATAAGGGGGGCGCCTGGCTGGCTCAGTCAGTGGAGTGTGCGACTCCTGATTTTGGGGCCGTGAGTTTGAGCCCCAGCTTGGGTGTAGACATTACTTAAAAATAAAATCTTAAAAAAAAAAAAAACCCACATAATGCACCAGTCAGTGTTAGCGTATCTACCATTTGAAAGACAGAATGACTAAAACAAATACTTAACTTCACAGAGGCATCAACCTCAAGATACACCTACCATCCGCTAACTTAATAGCAGCCTTTTGGAAATGCCAGCCAACGGACACGTGTCTCATGTTTCAAGATGCTGGTCACAGAGAGGCGACACAGACCGAACCCCACATGTGGGCCCTTCCATTTTCCAGCAGACCTGGAGTCATGAAGCCTCTTCTTCAGGGCGCACGGAAACTCCTTCAAAGCACAGCATGAGAAAACTCCTCCTTTTCTAATTCCAAGGGAATGTGCTTATGGACCCTCAACGTGGTTAACAAAGGACACCACCGTCCAAGGACAAGTGATGCCCTGTGTAGGAATCAAGATGAGCAACACAGGCATGAGGGTCATTCTGAGAACCACCAAATGCAGGACTTCTCTGGACCACTCTTAGCTGCCTTCAAACAGGTCTTCCATTCAGAGAACTCAGGTGTGGGAAATCTCTGTCCCAAGAGGCGCATCCGCCAGGGAAGGTGAACCCTTAGCACCGGAGAGGCCAGAGGTCAGCACCATACCCAAACTCTGTCCCAAGGTATCAGGTCTCCCACTATTTTCCTAAGGGCCCCTTGATCCTTTCTAAACATCAGCTGCTCTCCCAGGAGTGGCCTTTCTCCCCTTCCCTTCCCCTGTGAAGACAGCATATAAGCTCTCAAACCTCCCCATCCCTTTGGTATTCGCTTCACTCTCTCATGCCTGCCCCCCACCCCCCAACCGTGCAGGTAAAATTAGAAATCAATAAACTTGTGGGGCGCCTGGATGGCTTGGTCGGTTGAGCGTCTGACTCTTGATTTCAGCTCAGGTGGTGATCTCAGGGTCCTGAGGTTAAGCCCCAAATTGGGCTCTGCACTGGTCACTGGGCGTGGGGTCTGCTTGGGATCGTCTCCCTCTCCCTCTGCCCCTCCCCCCTCCCTTTGCCCCTCCTCCCTGAGCTCTCTCCCTCTCTCTCTCAAAAAAAAAAAAACAACAGTAAACTTGTATATCTTTTCTCCTGCTTATTGTTGTAAATCTAATTCACAGCAACCCCCCGCTCCCAGCCCACCAACCCCAGCCACTGGATCTAGGAGGGTGGAAAGTCCCCCCCCCCCACTCTCGGTCCCACTGCTTAGTGGAGTGGCTCTGAGACCTGGCAAGGCTGGGGCTGGGACCCAGGAGAGGGAGCATCGCTGGAGTTCCAGGGGTGACCAATAGGGGTGAGGTTCAAAATGAAAGGACAGTAGCAACACTCCCCAGCTTTCTGGAAATGACGATCACGGAGTCTCTCCTGCCCCAGAAGGGAGTCTTGTCAGCCCAGCACATCAACAGACTGGACAACCAGGCCTTTGGGACCCGTCCCTCAGGCCAGGGGACACCGGGCACATCTTTTCTGCCTTCCCTCACCCTGGCCTGTGCTGATGTTGAATCCGACTGGCCATGTCCAGTCACCTTCCCTGTGGGAATGCTGACCAGCTCAAGGTCTCCTCACACCTCTGAGCAGGTGGAGGGTCTCAAGCACACGGTTGTCACGCCCCTCCCAGCAGAGGTGGCTGGCCTGTCACCTCCCAGGGCCCGTTCTAGAGTCCTGGAAAATGATTAATCCGTCTCACATAACTGAGGCCAACTTGCCCTCAGTGAGGTCCGACGTGGACAAAGGAAACGACCGTCTCTGGTTTTCTAACAGATTTGCCCCTGTAACTGGCCTTCACAAACTAGCCACAGCACCACACACACACAGAAAAAAGCTTTTTAAAATGCCCACGATCATGTTTTCAACCTCCAGGAGGATCCTGGTCCTGAACATCAAACCGGCCCAGGTGGGTACGAGCCATAAGGCGGCCAGTCCTGGAGAAGCATGCTCGGCGGTCCTGCCTGGTACCGCAACCCGCCGCTTCAGCAGGCTCTCTCGGGAAGACGCTAGGGAAGATTCTGGTAGATTCGTGACGGGTGGCAAGCAGGATGTGCTGTGATAGAAAAGGGACGTGCTCCTGAAAGATGAGGTTCTCGTTTCTTGTGGTCTTTGCTTGGGGGGGGGTTTGTGGGGATACAGGCCTCTTTCAGTGAACACAGGACGACCCCCCACCTGGGGCTCTGGCTCCCAGGCTCCCACCTCGGCCCCTCAACAGCACTGAATGCCCCGCCCCCTGATGGGCTCCATAATGAGAAGTGCTGTCAATCACAGCTCCATTAGCCTGGACAGACTTTCACTTCCTGAAACAATTTATTGGATCCCCAGAAGCAAACGGGCCTTCTTCCTTTTCAGCTCTGCTTTTAGGGAGCTATTCAGAGGGAGTGTGTGTCCCTCCTGTTCCTGCTGAGCGGCCTTTGTTTTCCTTCATTTACTCATGAAAACAGTTTCCTGACTTTACCCGGCCCCCTCTGTCCCGGTTTCCGAGTGTTTGCCAAAACGGTGTCCCCCCACTGCTCCCATGCTGCACAAAACCCACCAGCTGTTTCCAGCTACTGAACCAGGGAGGGAGCTGCGGATTTTATTTGCAGATGTTTGCAGGGAGGCAGGGTGGGGGGCGGGGGAGGGGAGAGGCACATACTTGAAGAAATTAAATTCAGGTGAAGAAATACAGAAATGGGGCAGAAGGGTGAGCAGCCGAGATGCCCTCCTTGGAGCCAGTCCGGGGTCTGGCCCTTCCCGCAGTCCCCTCTTTCTGGACAAGAATTTAACCAGTTCTACATAAAATCCTTAAAGACGCCCCAGCTAAAGTGTGTCTTCGGCATCGCTAAGATTTTTTGGACTGTCTTCACACTTACAAGGTCTATGGAACGAGCTGAGACGTTTCCAACTATTTGGAAAACCCCATGCAACTTACAAGAGATGCACCGGCCAATATGCTTAAAGGGTCTGTAATACTCTGGATAGAAAAAGATGATCCAAAATTACATAAAATAATATTTTTCCTCTCCAGCTCTTCTTAAAGAATAACATACACCGTGCACCCACACTTGAGCAATAAGGCAATACCCTTTAGGCATAAATCAGTTTAACTCTTAACCTGGGAAAACAGACTGAAGAAGGCAGAGTTATGTCTTGCCTTCTGAGAATTTCAGGTCAACAGCAAACGGGGGTGGGGCGGGGTGGGGGGGCAGACTTTAGGGCCTCAGAGATCTGAGCAGGGTAGAATTATGCAGCCAAGTTAAGAAATAATATCTATTAGGCTAATTTAATCACCGAATACTTTACAGATGAATTAGAATTTAGAATCCAATTATTTCCAACGTTCAGACTGTCAGAGCCTGTTTCTAAGCAGGAGGGAAAAAGGGGAAGATTAGAGCAGGTTTTCAAGACTCAGCGAATGGAATGGACCCTCTCCCGCTCCAAGGCAGGAGAACGGAGAAATGACAACAGTGATCAGGGTTTTTGCCATCACCCCACCCCACCGGGCCCAGTGAACCCCGGGCCAGGACACGGGATTTGTTACCCCTGACAGACAGCCATTGTCCCCGTTGGGAGCCCTCCTTGAGGGCTGGTAGGCCCTCACAAAGGAAGGCGGCTGGGCCACATCCTGTGGTGGCCCAAGGAGCAGTGCAGCTCCCCAGGCCTGGAAAACCACAGGGTGCCCTCAGGGGCCACCGCAGGGGCCTGGTCACGCCCTGGGCCTGCCTGGCCCTCCTTCAGCAGCCTCCCCTTGGCTCTTTTTAGGGGGGCCTTTCTTTTTAGGGGCAGTAAAGGCCGCCAGGGGATGAGGCCCTAAGAGGTAAGAAGGAAACAGTCAATGTAAAGCCTTCCAGGCCTCTGGGATCTGCAAGAGCTGGTTCCCCCACTGGGGATGGGGTCTCTTGTTCCACGTGTGGGGAAACTGAGGCCCGAGGTTAGCACTACAGACACTGAAGCCAGAACAAAAGTAACCTTGTAGAGTGTGTTCTTCTGCAAAGAGATTCATCTACCAGCTTGGAGGCGGCGGTGGGAGGGCTGGGGGGTCCTAGAGGAATACAAGGATTTTCTGATTTGTACTCCAGTGTTCCGAAGGGACAGAATCAGGTGTTTTCGGCATCCCTTCCGTTTCTAGGGCTGCTTCAGGCAGTAGTGGAATCGGGCAAAAATTCTTACAACGGATACCCAAGTTATTGCTAGGAAGACAGATTTGTTCCAGGGTTTGTAATTCCTTGAATCCAAAGAGGTTTCTCTAGAAGAAAACGACTGAAAAACATTTTTTTTTTTTTGAGAAGAGAAATCCACAGAAGACCTTTGCTTTATGGCTGTTGTGCAATTCTCAAGAATCTCCCATGCTCCCAATAGCAGAGTGGGAACGTTAGGGAGGAACCTCCACTTGTAATTCATTCCAGAACAATCTTTACAGCGTGAAATGAATGCATGTACTGTGCATTTAAATTTTAATATGCCAGTGGGTCACGGGGCTGGCCGTCAGGACTGAATACACTTGTTTAAGGACCGCGAGGACCCCGCCTACTCAGGAAGGCACGCCGGAAGCCAGCCACCATCACAGCCATTACTCGCTGGGGCCTCCCCAGCCCCAGTCCCTGGCAGGAGGGAAATCTGGTGTTTACAGGCCACGGGGGTTTTATGATGGGGGTGCTTCCTGTCCAGCTGAACAGACAGGTCCAACCCTACAGACTTTGTGAGTTCTCCTGCACATTTTCTCCCACCTGGCACACAATGCGTCCTTATTATCCCTTTAATTACTGAGCTGGACCGCCCTGCTCCCTCTCGACTAGAACTTTGTGCGTGCTGTGTGTGTGTGTGCGCACGCATTCACATTTGTCTCTTTGATTCATTTAATTGAGGGCAGGGCATTGGATAGGATCTCAGAAGAGGCACTGCTTGTTCTAGGATGATTTATTACAGCTCTGGAAAACACCTGTTCATCAATTTATCCTTTTGTACAAAACTCAGACTTATTAACCAGTTCCTTAAAAAAGATCTTAATATATTAAGTTAAAAAAAACTCACATAATTATAGGAAAAGAAAGTCTATTTAAGAATCATCATAAGAAAGCCTCCCATATTTGGGGGATTATTTCTCTATGTATGTACGTGCACACACACACACACACACACACGATTATGTGGAATTCCAGTGATGATTTCTTAGTAACGGGTATTCTCTACGTAGGAAAGGGAAGCTGGAAACTGCCTGAAAATGAACAGCTCTCCAAAGCAATGGGAGAATCACCTGAATCACTGAAGCTTCCATTTCGATGGGTACAGACCAGAAAGTCACTTCCTTATGTTGTAACCAAAACAACCCTTTCATCTTCCCTCCGGGGCAGAAGTCGGCCTCCAAAGTCACAGTATCAGTATCGTGAGCTCGTAAGGAAACCGACACTTCCGCGTCGCAAACTTAGCTCTTCACGGTGACGTCTGCATTATTGGCAGCACGTAGCCTGGTTGAAAAACCCGAGACCAAAGGTGATCATCAGCTGCCGCTTTCCTCGCCTGGTGCCCAGGCCAGTCTAACCAGAAGGGGAGGCCTTTTCTTCTTTCACTGCACGAGCTTTGAAGCCAATCACCACTGTGGGCCAGCTATCTGCCCCGACGGGTCCTTCAGGAGCGGTCTTCCTTTCTGGAGGGGACGGAGCAATGTTTTCCCCACCCCTAATCCTGCCTGGGTGCTCAGGAAGAGCTCTTCTTCCCGGAGAGATCACACGGGCAGCAGCCTGGAAGCGGGACCTGGTCGGTGAGCTACTGCCACATGCCTAATTAATGACCCTGCTGGTCGCAGCTGGAAGAGCTGAGCTGGGGGTGATTAATTAAATTAGCTGGCAGAGGAAATTACAGTGGAAAAGCCAAAGTTTGATTGCTCCATAATTAACCGCAGTGCAAATAATATCTGCATCTATAACTTCCAGCGATGAGATCAGAAGCCAATTGAATTTGGCACTGATTGAAGCTGTAAATATCCTGTGGCGAGAAATGATAGGTTTGTTCTAGAGGGAAAACTTACAGAAATGGACATCTAGCAAATGTGATCAGGGGAAAAGGGCAACAGCGGAAACTGCAGGAAGGAAGCCTTACCTTTCAAGCTGACTCTTTCCAACATGAAAACAACCCACTTTTTTTCATATCTCTTTTGGATTAGTGACGAGGCGTGTACCCTATACATCACATCTCTACGTTTCAGATTTGACTTCCCGTGTGTGGAACCTAGGTTAGGGTTCCATTTCCCTTCCTGGTTCCAGGGGTTAAAACTCAGTTCTACAATAATTTCATAGGCTGATACAGGGGGACCACTTTCATCTCCCCCAGAAGAGGAATATTCTATGTAGACCACCAAATGCGGGAGCTATTGCTGCTTTTCTGGATAATGATATTTTTTTCTTCTTTGTAACAATTTCATGTTCAAAATATGGTTTCATTAGCAATAGGATTCTACTTGGAAAAAAAAAAGTATTTTATACAAATAATTGACTGGCAAAAACCTGCAGAACTTCAGGTAGATGGAAACATTACATTTTCTACCAATCATATATTTTCAAGTAAGTTATTCCAAGGTGGAAAGCATGCATCTCTACTAAAGAAGCTTTAACTAATGACTTGGTGGCTTTTGACCAAGAGCTGTGGCATCTGCCTGGCAACTGGTCAACATTTTATCCCACTTTAGACACCCAAAAGCTCGCAGTTAAATGGAGAGAACAGAGCGAGTGGCAACATTTTAAATGCAGTATAGTTCAGAGATCCATCTCTGGGCATTTTTCATTTGAGCTTTACAACCATCTAGTAAGTAGACAGGGCAAGTAGGGTTCTTCTTCTTTTTTTTTTAAGAGAGAGAGAGACCACACATACACGAGTGGTGGTGGGGCAGAGGGAGAGAGAGAATCTTAACCAACTGAGCCACCCAGGCGCCCGAGAGAGAGAATCTTAAGCAGGCTCCACACCTAGCGAGGAGCCCGATGCAGGGCTGGATCTCACAACCCTGAGATCGTGAACTGAGCTGAAATCAGGAGTCAGACCCTTAACCGACTGAGCCACCCAGGTGTCCCTCATTTTTTTTTTTTTTAATAAGAAAGTTAAGGTAGTCAACAGTATGTAAGAGTCTGACCCAGCTCTCCTGCCTGGTGCCCCTGTTCTAGCCTAGGATGCTCCCTGTCCTGATTGTACATGGTCTTCCCTGCAACAGATGGTTCCCTCTGTACCCCAGACTGAGTATGTCCACAAGCGCCACATGTGGGTGGAGAGAAACATGCAGACAGGGCCGTGTCTGTGGTGGGGGCTTGATGATGTGGGCCACAGCATCTAGAGAGGACTGGAGAATGTGGGAGACAAAGTGTCCCCAAAGACGTCCATGTGATCATTCCCAGGAATATACTAGCCCACATGGCGATCCCACTGGGAGGTGGGAGGATCAGAGTCAGAGAACAGGGGGATCAGGGCCATGAGGCAGGGGGAGTGGGTGGCCTCCACAAGCAAATGGACTCCCTGGGAGCCTCTACAAGGGACACAGTCATGTCAACCCATGGGCTTCTGGCTTCCAGACTTGCAAGATCATAAAACTGTTACTTCAAGCCACTGAACTCGTGGGAATTTGTCTCAGCGGTGGTGCGCATCCAATTCGCACACTATCAGGAAGAGAAAGTGCGGATGAACCATGTGCAGAGTGCAGGCTGGCTGGCCTCGAGGAGCTCTCTGGGAGTGCGGCCCACTGGACTTGACATTGGGCAGCAGGAGGCCTCGTGAAACCCTCTGCCTTTGACCTGGGGATTCCACAGAACCCCAACCCTGTCCAGCCACAAGCTGCCCTCACTTGCCCCCTGCTGCCCCTAAGGAGGGTTCTGGACCCTCACAGAATCTAGACTGGAGACGTGATGAGAGAGGCGGTCTGACCCTGTCTCCTTGCCTCTTGTTGGGAAACCAGTCTTCAGAGGTGGCTCGCATCTCCACTCGTCTTCCCAGCAGAGGCTCAACCGTCTCTGTTTCCAATTCTCCTTCCAGGAGTGTTTGCAGAGGAAGCTCCTTGCACCACAGAGCATGTCCCTTGGAGCCGAGGCCAATGTGCTTTCTGTCCCTCACTGGGTTCTCCGAGCTCAGGGCTCCACTCCTGCAGTGCAGCCCACCGGCATGCCCAGATGTCCCTCGCCTCGTCTCATCACCCTACGGGGACTGGGCAGAGAGGGCTGGGGAACCACACAGGTGCTGATACTTAGGCTACAGATTTTGCTCTAAGCCATAAGCTTTCCTTTGTCTCAGACGCAGGAGCTGCATGTGTTCGACTGGCTCTACGGAGTGGACTCGCCATAGTCAGGACAATTTCAGACCCAAGGCACTCTCTCTCCCAGCTACTCCCTGCCCAGGATGCCAGTCTTCAGCAACCGTGAAACCCATGTTCGTGTGTCCTGTTGGGCCCCTCTTCCACACCTCTGCACGGGCTGCTCCATCTCATCAGCTTCCTGTCTGCCGTTCCCTGCTCTCCTCGGTGAAGCTTCCCTGGACTTCTCCGTTCCCCTCTGCCTGCTTCAGTGTTTCCACGCGTCACATCATCAAACAATTTTTTTTTTTTAAGGGGGGGATGTAGAGGGAGAGGGAGAGACAGAATCTTAAGTAAGCTCCACATCCAGTACAGAGCCCCACTCGGGGCTCGATCTCATGACCCTGAGATCATGACCTGAGCCGAAATCAAGAGTCGGATGCTCAACCGAATGAACCACCCAGGCGGCCCTCATCAAACAATTTTGAGTGTCTGTCTCCCTTCCGGGCTGTGAGACTCTGGAGGGCAGGCATGGTGTGCCTGGGCGGGGGGGCTATGGATCAGGCTCCTGCCCTGTGTCATCCCCTCATGAGGACAGGACTCACTGCTCAAGCCCTAGGGTCACCAAATGTAGCCAGACCTCCCGCTAGAAAGAAGTGCAAGGCGTGGGGTGAAGAAGGAAGGGCGGAGGATGTGGTCACTCGTTTGAGCACACAGGATGAGGGGTGCCCCAGGTGGAGAGAAGGACATAACTGGGCCAATGGCAGGAGACAGGGCCAGAACCTCTGCAGAGCCTAAGTGCAGGGTTCCACAGTGAGAAGGGGGCTGGCGGGCTGACTGCATCCAGTCCATAAAAGCACCAAGTCACAGGAGCCAGAAACGTATGACACCTGTCTGGTATCAGGGGATGCCATTAAGTTGTTCAAGGTGTCATTTAGCGGTCACACTTCTCCAGGGAGATTATCCTTGAAAAGGCGAAAGGGCCCAATAAAATGCATGGCCCCAGGACAGATAGCGTGTGGCTTCTGCTGGGATGGAATCGTCTGGGCAGTTGGAGCCATGGCAGGTCTCACGGTCACTTTCATGTGTCAAGGTGTCCGCGCTGTGGCGCCCGTGATTTCATCAAACACCTGCCTACGAGTTGCCCTGAATGGTCCCCATCATCTCTAATCAGTTGCTGTTAAGTAGCGGAGATCATCCTCAACAACGTGGGCGGGGCCCCATCCACCGGGCCTCAGGCTCGGGAGCAAACACCTGTGGTTTCCAGGAGAGGACTGTGCCCCAAGCCTGTGGCATTAACATGTGCCCGTTGCCAGCCTGTCGGCCTGCCCTACGGCTTTGCCAGCGCTTATAACCGTGTAAGCTGACTCCTTAAAAGAAATCCCTGCGCGTGCATGTGTGCACACACGCGTGTGCGCTGTGCGCTCCGTGTCTCTGGAGAAGCCTGACAGACAGAGCAGGTCAGTGAGCGGACAAGCAGCCTGGCCGAAGCGCTGCTGTAGAATCATGAGCCTGGGGGTGATATGCGGACCGGCTTCACAGGATGAGGGGCATCGGGGAACGGGTAAGGATGGGTGCGTGGCGCCCGGGCACCCCCTTCCTGGAGGGCGAAGCAATGATCCCGTTCCGTCCCCCAACAGGCGCACAGCCCTTGATGGAGCCGGCCTCCTGGGAAGCCACAGGAGAGGACCAGTCGTAAGCCCCTGAGACGCGCACACAGGCTGCGCCCCCAGCTGTTCCAGTCCCGCGGGAGGACGACTCCCGTGGCCAAAGCCGAATGACTAAAGGACGGCTCAGCCATTGGAAGGATTAGCATGACACCATTAAAGAGTGCTTTAAAAGAAATACATGACACGGAAGGGGGTTCACGATTTAATGCTAGCCTGAAAAGGGCTTTAAAAAAAAATTTTTTTTTTTTTAAGATTTTATTTATCTATTTAGAGAGAGTGAGCTGAAACCAAGAGTCAGACGCTCAACCCACTGAACCACCCAGGTGCCCCTGCTTTAAAATGTTTTTTAGGGGCATTTGCCTTCGGCTCAGGTCATGATCCCAGGATCCTGGGATCGATCCCTACATGGGGCTCTCTGCTCAGCAGGGGGTCTGCTTCTCCCTCTCCCTACTGCTCGTGCTCTCTTGCTGTCTCTCTCAAACAAATAAAATCTTAAAAACAAACAAACAAACAGGTTTTTGAAGCATTCTTTAAAAAAAATTTACACAGAAAGACTGTATGTAATACCTAAACCCTGACTGGGGATGGAATCACAGATGTGCTGTGTGTCTGTATTTTCAGCTCTTCACAGAATACAGTCACTTCCCAAAACATGGCCCTTGACCTTCAATAGGTATCTCCTCTGGAAGTGTTCTGTTGTCGAGTCTGAGAGACGCTGCGCTTGGCTGGGATGTCCCGGCGCCGAGCTTCACCCCTCCCTGGTTTGCGAAGTTGCACACGTCAGAAAGAAGTCCCTCAAAGTTCATTTACTTCAGTTCTCAAACACAACTCCTCTTCCAGGAACATCTGTTATCATTTGCTGGAATTAACATTCACAGCCATACATTCTGGAAATCAGGGCTCTGACTTGGCACCCTGGTTCCTTGCTGGGAAGGTCTGGACGATTTATGGACCATGTTTGAAACATTCAGGAAATAGGTATTCTCAAGTCTTAAAAAACAAACAAAAAACCCAAACCACATAATATTCTCCTGCATGTGAAAAGAATCTTATTCCCACTTTCTAGAGCTTCCTGAGACGTGCATGCGAGGGTGGGTCTTGGTGAAGAGCAGATGCCCGCAGCGTCCCAAGGCCTGGGTGTAGAAGTTAGGACACCACCACGTGGTTAACGTGACCCCTCCCGTCCCAGGGCCTCGGCTCTGCTCTTCTCGTTGAGGCTCCCTAGGAATGCTTTTCTTCTCCAAATACATGTCAGATTCTTCTTCTTCTTTTTAAGCTCATTTATTTTTTTAGTAATCTCTACACCCAACACGGGGCTCGCGCTCACAGCCCCGAGAGCGAGGTCGCGTGTGCCTGGACGGCACCAGCCAGGCGCCCCGATACGTTGCAGATTCTGAACCACTCACCCCGACACGAGCTTTTAAACCTAGAGCCCGCGGTGGCATCTTCATGACACACCGGACATTTGCACGGCTGCTCCTGGGGGCCGAGGAGATGGAGATGTGCCTGCGAGGCTGAGGAGAGCGTGCGACAGGCCTGCCGCAGGGCCTGAGGATGGGAGTTCCTAGTGGGGGCCCAGGGAGGGACCTTAGGCCATTCCCAGGCCTGAAGAGGCCCCCAGCAGGTTCCACATTTGCCCGAAAGGCTTTGAAAACCAGGGAAGAGAGGTCCTGCCTCCTCCTCGCAGGCGGGGGGGAATACCGGTCACTGTTATGGCTGCAGCAGGGGACCCCTTTGTGGCCTCACCCTCATTGATGCCGCCTCTTTGTCTTGTGTTTTCTTCAGTTTTCTTAATAAGCCGGGAGCCCCCCCGGGGTGGGGGAGGGCACTAAGTCTTTTGTTTCCCTCACAGCTTTATTGAGGTATAGTTTACATACCATAAAATTCACCTGTTTTAAGGATACAATTCAACGATTTTTAGTAAACCCAGAGAGCTGTGAGACTATCCCTGCTCTTCGGTTTGAGAACATCTCTGTCGCCCCCAGAAGTTGCCTCACGTGCACCTGCAGCCAGTCCTCGGTCCCACACCCAGGACCCAAGCCACCTCTCATCTGCCCTCGGTCTCTGCAGACCTGCCTCTTCCGGGCATCTCACAGAAATGGAATCATGAGCTAGGTCGGTCTTTTCTGTCTGGCTCCTTCCACTGAGGACTCTTCTTTATGTTCATTCCATACAGGACAGTTAAGTAAATAAAAACAGGAATTGCAAATGAAAAACACATCCGAGAAAATGTGTTGCATCGAAGTCATTTGTGGTTACGGTTCAACTAATTTATGTTTCATAAACTTTCTACAGGTGTACTTTGGCTCAGTATGGTTCACAAACACCTACTGTATTTAGGGGTTAGGTTTGGTGTGATTGTTCTTTAGTAAGAGCAAATGGACTCTTCTGATATTTAAAATGAAATCTCCCAAGTTTAAGCTTTTGAAAATTAGGGACAGCCTGTGTGGTCCCAGAAAAAAAACTAATTGTGAACGTTCCAGAGTGCAGGATGTGAATGAACATCTCAGAGTCTTTACATGTGAACCCCATGAAGCAGCTGTCCCATTCTGAAGGGTTAGCGGAGTCCATGGAGAATTGGAAAGTCGTTCCTATATGGCATCTTAGTCTACACTGTCTAACTCACACCAAAGAAACGTCTAAGGCTTCTATAGCTGATTACAAATGGGGAGGGAGAGAAGACAGGTTCACAGATTTTCCAAGCTAAAGGGGCTCCTTGGTGGTCTTCTGCTCAACACCTCCCTTTGCAGAGTGACACAGGGTGAACTGACCTGCACTGATTTGTGCCCAAGCGGGCCAAGAATCTGGAGATTCTCACCAGAAATCTGGGGTTTCCACATGTCCAGTTGCCCTCTCTCATCAGCTGGTACGGGAGTACTAGTTTGGAAGGACTTACTATCAAGGACGTCTGGGCAAACCTCTAATGAAAACCGTCACTGGATCTTTAATGAGAAGGAGGGTTGTCTATTCTAAAGGACTGTCTGGAAGTCAAAAATCATGGGCTATCTGTTCCCGGGGAAGTCTATAACCTTCTCCACAATCTCCCTCCGCTTTCTTTGAGCACGGCCCTGAGTTACTCCAGGAAGCTGGTGGCTGTGATTTTCCTGGAAATGAGTCAGCAGATACGTGCAACACCTGGTCAGTACTGGGGCCACGGAGCCAGGTGTGTGTTTGGGGAAGGGGCTGGGGTTTGACGGTGGTGGTCGTCAGGGGCAAACAGACTGAGGGAGGAGGCTCTGCCGGCCCAGGAGAGCTGCGGTCACAGAGAGCTTTGCGTGTGGGTAGGTGGCATTGACACAGAAGGTCTTGGAAGAGGCTGCCGTGTTGACATACATGCACGCCGCTTATTGACCCAGGTATCATGAAAGGGTTTCACACACTTCTGAAGTTTTGAGCAGCCCTGCGAAGCAGACCTTTTCCTCCCTGGAGTACAGACAAGGACACAAGGTTGCGAGAGGCCGACGGACTTGCCCAAAGGGACGCAGCTACTGCGTGCGGGAGGCAGCATTCCGACCAGGCACTCGGCAGGGGCAGAATTCTTGCTAACCCTGCCCTGACGGCACCGCTCCCATCGATTTATCCAGAGAGAGCGGGTACAGCTGCTAGGAAATCTCAAATGCGATGGAGCTCACGTTGTACGTCTGGATCGTGTTGGTGGAGACTGTGGTGATGATGGGTGAGAAATTTGAGCGGAAAATGTAAGATGTTTCTTGGATAGAAGAAACCACTTTTTGAGCAATGGAAAACGACAGGTTATAGATTTTTTTTTTTCCCTCTTGTGGGTCGGTATTCATTCCCTCCTAGAGATGGCCAGGATACCCATTTGAAAGAGAATCATCATGGCCACGAGCACCGACATTTAGGGACAAGTCTCAGTTCTTGACAGCGGTGGAGAATTCCAAAATCTGGCTTGGCGTTTCAAGCTGAGAAGGACTCCGGCTGCGTGCCAGCCCCACAGAGCCGTGACCCCTCCATCCACCTGCTCTGCCCAGAGCTCGCAGGGGACCCAGCAGGGCCAGCAGCAGAGAAGCTCCGCCGGGTCGTTCGGAAACACGCCCCCCATCCCTTGTCAGTTTCTTTTTCTAGTTTTGCTATTAACACTCTCACCTTTAACTGATCTCTTCTAGACTAGTAAGCCCGCGTGGCCTCACTAGGCGGTTAGAAGTCAGCGGCAGGCAAGGTAGGCGTGTCCCGGTCCCCCCACACTGGCTCACAAGCTCCCTGGCCCACGGCAGAGCCGCCCATGTTTGCTGAGCTGCTGTCCCCCATGCACACAGGACACACGCTGGGGTTCAGATCACACGGCTCCGGTGCGGTTCGGGGAGGCCACTGCTGACCCAGTGCTCTGGGACGGAAATATCCATCCCGGCCTTGCCCACGGCTGGACTGGCAAACTCCTGCGGGCAGCCTCAGCCTGTCCTTGTGTGGGGACAGTCCCTCCTGCAGAGGCCGGGGGGGGGGGTGCTCCGCGGGAAGCCGCATGGACGCATGTTTGGGTTCTGACTTGGGCATGGCTGTGCGGGGAAGCCCAGGGCCCTCCTGCGGTCCCAAGCCAAACCCTGGGGGACACCTGAGAAATCCCGCATGTTGACCTTGAGTGACTCTCTGATCTTCCGGACACATTCTGCAGGGATAAGGCCACTGAGGTCAAAGGAGGAAGCCGTGCCGCATCCAGAGCCGGACCGCTGGCTGGGCGACCTTGCCTGGTCCTCTGTGCAGGCAACGCCTTGCACTCTGCGAACGCTTGCTATTTACCGTGGAAACGTGATTTTTTCGGCTTCACTTAAAACTTCAGAGCCTGCTGCCCGTTCTTTCTCTTGTCACTTAAAACGGGTGGCGTATTTTTTTTTTTTAAATCTCAGTTTTATTGAGATGCAATCCACATATCATACGATTCACTCATTAAAAGTGCACAATTGAATGGTTTTCACATTTTCACAGTTGTGCGACCATCAGCACCATCAAGTTTGGCCCATTGTCACCGTCCCAAAAAATAATCACGCTCCCGTCAGCAGAACTGCCCATCTCCGTCTGCATCCCCCTGGCCCTGGCCCCCAGCAGCCTACTGTCTGTCTCTACAGAAACTGCCCTATTCTGGGTGTTCCACACAAACAGAAGCCGACAATATGGGGTCTTTTGTGACTGGCTCCTTTGACTTAGCACAGTGTTTTCAAGGTCATTCATGTTGCAGCGTGAGTCAGTACATGGCTCTTTTTAGGGCTGAGAAACAGTCCATCGCATGGACAGACCACATGGTTCCTCGGCTGATGGATGTTTGGTTTGTGTTCACTTTTTGACCACTGTGAACAACGCTGCTGTGAACACCTGCAAACAAGTTTTTCTGTGGACGTATGTTTTCATTTCTCTTGTGCATATGCCTAGGAGTGGAAATCCTGGGTCCTGCGGGAGCTGTGTTTACACTGAACCTTTTGAGGAACTCGTAATGTTATAGACGCTCCTCAGCTGCCAACGATGCTTCAGAATCAGTCTATTTAAATACGGCTCATTCTCATGATTAATCACGTAGGTGGGTGGACGTGGCCGTCTGGATGCCACCCCTCACCACCCACCCTGCCCCCCCCAATCCAGCTCACGGGAACAAAAAGAACAGCCAGGTTCTCCTACAAGAACGGAAACGGAGACCTGGGGAGGGGATGCTTCACGGCTGTGTGGCTCAAGTCCGAGTACCGCGGCCCCCCCAGCTTCACTGCTCCTAGCACCGGGCATACCCAAGGGATGCCGGGGCCCCAGGTGTGGGGGAGACAGCTATCTGAGGGGCTGCCTAGACAGCTGACACCATGACGCCCCTGCTCACACCCAGAGCCTGGACATTTAGAGAAGGACCTGAGCTTAGGATGCCCGTCCCGAGTTCCCGCTTGGCTCTGCCCTGGCACCTTTTAAAATAACCACTTAGAGTTGACCATAAGGAAAATTAGTGACCTCAGCCCCAAACAACTTATGTACCAGGTGCTCGCTACCCTGCTGTCTATTTCCTGCTGCCTTGGGACCTCGGATGGAAAACTGCCCTTCCCCTGGCTCACCGCCAACCCCCCCAATTCCTGGGATCTGTAAGTAACAATACATCTTATGCTCTACTTCCCTTGTTGGGGTGCACTGGAACTGTGCCTTTAATCAAAATGACCTAAGGTTTTCACTTCCCCAAAATGGGAGCTTGGATGCTGAGGGAGCTACCTGCTGACCCTGTGGGAGGGTCTCATCCTCCTCACTCAGCAAGCCTTAATCTGCATATTCTTAATTTAATACACCAGCTACGGGCCTCTGGACACACCAGGAAAGTGTGCCCTTGGGGTACCAATCTCACACCACCTGAGAAGCACGGTCATCTTCATGATGCTCATGCTAATAATACAATGCTAGTCCTTCTAATAAGGCTTCAATCTCACAAACCTTTTACAAGAAAGTCAAAATTGGCCATTTGGGGTACATCCTAATTTATAAGATGCTTTTAATTTAACATACTGTGACTGCCCCTCTGTGTTACTGTGTTTTT
Organism: Leptonychotes weddellii; assembly: GCF_054177405.1. Lineage (NCBI taxonomy): Eukaryota > Metazoa > Chordata > Mammalia > Carnivora > Phocidae > Leptonychotes > Leptonychotes weddellii. The sequence continues at coordinate 4,059,050 of NC_138371.1, forward strand.
AGTGACATCATTTTTAAAGGCTTCAAAATGCTTCACTGTGTATACCGTGTACTTACAATCGTAAACGCACTTTACGTTACGTAAATAGATACCTTATGTGTATACAAAATAAATAACTTATGTAATCACCTATTTTGGAATCCTGCTTTATTTAAAATTTTTAACTTTGCTACAACAATGCAATGAATACCTTTGAATGAAATCGCTCCTTACAGCCTCATCCTTTAGAACAAATGCTGGAAGTACTGCTCAGTCCAAAAGTATGAAGCCTGTTTTGAAGGCTGTTTATACATATTGCCAAGTTCCTTCCAGGAAGATTTTGGCAATTCTGCCAATTTTTACTGCCACTAGTGGGGAAGGGGGGCGGGCATGGGCACATTTCCATGAAACCCTGGATAACACTAAGCATTATTATTTTAAAAAGCATAAGTATTTTTTTTTTTTTTACCCGTAAGTTGTCACATTGATCTGAAGCTAATTATTTGATTTCAGTAAGAGCCACCCCATCTTAGAGGACCACATGCAACCTGCTCTTCCTTTTGCTTGCCCAGGCAGCCTCAGACCAGTGGCTGTGATCTGGAACATCCATGCCCCGGGGGTGGTCCCTGCTCTCCGGCTTCTGTGACCACAGGGGAACATCTCTCGTGGTTCCTGAGCCTTATCTCATGGTTTGGAACATGCAGGCTGCAAAGGAGGAGGAGGATGTCTCTCCAAGGGACAAGGCTGCCTCCCCAGAACCGGAGATGAAATATCACTTTATTCTCTTATTCAGATATGTGGCCACATGTAGTCTTAGCCACAGAACTGAGCACACAGTAACACAGACTATTTTACATTTTGTCGTAATAACTGAATTGTCTTTTCAGAAATATTCTTGTCTGTCTCAAAGGGGTTGGCACAGTACTGGGTATTATGATAGATGCTGATGAAATGTGCTTATGACTTGATTCAGGACACTGCAGCAAATAGATGTGTGTATACTATCATTTTTAAATGAGCTTGTTGAACCAGACCCCAAAGTAACTGAACTCTTAGAATTTTTTCCCCTTTCCTAACAAGAGCTAATAGGTGACGTTTACCTAGAATTCTGATTCTTTTTTAGAAGATTTGGTATTCAGGCCTGCATTATATATATTTCTCATTTACTTCTCAAAATCTTCCTATGGGGCAGGTACTGTAATTATCCCTACTTTGCAGATGGGGTGACTGAGGCACAAACAGCCCAGGATACAAGACAAGTCAGTATAAACTAAGAGTCGAACCTGAGTCTGAACTTGAACCTCAGCTTCAGAACCAGATCCATCTAGAGTGTACCTGACATATACTAAGCTCTTAGGTCCTAGTGACTAAAAATTTATAAAATGGGAAAAACAATGGTTGATGAGAAACTATATTCTAGATATTTTTTTTAAAGAATAAGGGATGCAAAAAAATATACCAGTGATAGAACCATAACACTTTTCAGTATTTTTTGAGGGACAGAAGTCAGTCATAAAAACTACATACCATATAATACTATTTACGTAAATTTCTAGAAGAGGCAAAACTGATCTGTCCTGATAGAGATCAAATCCATGGCTGCTTAACAGAGAGATTAGCTGGAAGGGGTATGAGAGTGAACTTCTGGGGTGACAGAGGGATACCGACAGAAGTGTGAGTTACACAGATGTATGTGGGACTGCATCTATGTTCAGCACAGATATTGGCCTGTCCTCCTCCTGCTCTTCCTGTGGTGTCTTTATCTGGTTTTGGTATCAGGGTGATATTGGTCTCATGGAATGAATTTGGAAGCTTTCCTTCCTCTTCTATTTTTTGGAATAGTTTGAGAAGAACAGGTATGAATTCTTCTTTAAATGTTTGGTAGAATTGGCCTGTGAAGCTGTCTGGTCCTGGACTTTTGTTTATTGGGAGTTTTTTGATGACTGATTCAATCTCCTTGCTGGTTTGCGTCTGTTCAAATTTTCTTTTTCTTCCTGCTTCAGTTTTGGTAGTTTTTTTTTTTTTTTTAAACAATCTATTTATTTGACAGAGAGAGACATAGCGAGAGAGGGAACACAAGCAGGGGGAGTGGGAGAGAGAGAAGCAGACTTCCCGCTGAGCCAGGAGCCTGATGCGGGGCTCAATCCCGGGACCCTGGGATCATGACCCGAGCTGAAGGCAGATGCTTAACGACTGAGCCACCCAGGCACCCCAGTTGTGGTAGTTTTTACGTGTCTAGGAATTTATCCATTTCTTCTAGGTTGTCCCAATTTGTTGGTAACAAAATAGGTTTAGAGGGAATATACCTCAACATACTAAAGATCATATATGAAAAACCCACAGTGACCATCATACTTAATGGGGAAAAACTGAGAGCTTTTCCCTCTAAGGTCAGGAAAAAGATAAGGAAGCCACTCTCACCACTTCTATTCAACACAGTACTGGAAGTCCTAGCCAAAGCAATCAGACAACAACAAGAAAAAAAAGGCATCCAAACTGGCAAGGAAGAAGTAAAGCTCTGTTTGCAGACGATGTGATATTATATACAGAAAACCATGAAGACTCCACCAAAAAACTACTAGAACTGTTAAGTGAATTCAGTAAAGTTGCAGAATGCAAAAATCAATATGCAGAAATCTGTTGCATTCCTGTACACTAATAACAAAGCAGCAGAGATTAAGAAAACAATCCCATCTATAATTGCATCAGAAACAAAAATATCTAGGAATCAGCTTAACCAAAGAAGTGAAAGACCTGTACTCTGAAAACTATAAAACAGTGATGAAAGAAATTCAAGATGATGCAAAGAAATGGAAAGACATTCCATGCTCACGGGTTGGAAGAACAAATATTGTTAAAATGTCTATACTACCCAAAGCAATCTACAGATTTAATGCAATCCCTATCAAAACACTAACAGCATTTTTCACAGAACTAGAACAAACAATCCTAAAATTTTTATGGAACCACAAAAGATCCCAAATAGCCAAAGCAATCTTTTTTTTTTATGGGCCCAAATGCTGATTTTTTTTTGTAGTTTTTAATTTTATTATATTATGTTAGTCACCATACAATACATCATTAGTTTTTGATGTAATGATCCACGATCCATTGTTTTCGTATAACACCCAGTGCTCCATGCAGTACGTGCCCTCCTTAATACCTATCACCGGGCTAACCAATCCCCCCTGCCCCCTCCCCTCTAGAACCCTGTTTGTTTCTCAGGTCCATAGTCTCTCATGGTTCATCTCTCCCTCCAATTCCGCCCCCCCACCATTTTTCCCTTCCTTCTCCTAATGTCCTCCATGTTATTCCTTATGTTCCACAAATAAGTGAAACCATATGATAATTGACTTTCTCTGCTTGACTTATTTCACTCAGCATAATCTCCTCCAGTCCCATCCATGTTGATGTAAAAGTTGGGTATTCATCTTTTCTGATAGCCAAAGCAATCTTGAAAAAGAAAAGCAAAGCTGGAGGCGTCATGATTCTGGACTTCAAGCAATACTACAAAGCTGTAGTGATCAAGACAGTATGGTACTGGCAAAAAATAGACACAGATCAATGGAACAGAACAGAAAACCCAGAAATAAACTCACAATTATATGGTCAATTATCTTCGACAAAGCAGGGAAGAATATCCAAGGGGAAAAATTCTCTTCAATGAATGGTGTTGGGAAAACTGGACAGCTACACACAGAAGAATGAAACCAGACTACTTCCTTTCACCATATACAAAAATAAACTCAAAATGGATTAGATCTAAATGTGAGACCTGAAACCATAAAAATTCTAGAAGATAGCACAGGCAGAAATGTCTCTGACACTTCTGTTTTTCTAGGGAAACAAAAGCAAAAACAAACTATTGGGACTTCATCAAAATAAAAAGCTTCTGCACAGCAAAGGAAATAATCAACACAACTAAAAGGCAACCTACTGAATGGGAGAAGATCTCTGCAAAGACTTATCAGATTAAACGGTTAGTATCCAAAATATATAAAGAACTTACACGACACAACAAAACCAACCAAATAACCCAATTAAAAATGAACACAACAAAACCAAATAACCTAATTAAGAATGAACAGACATTTCTCTAAAGAAGACATCCAGATGACCAACAGACACGTGAAAAGATGCTCATCAGGGAAATGCAAATCAAAACCACAGGGAGATATCATCTCATACCCGTCAGCATGGCTAAAATCCTCAACACAAAAAAGAAGTGTTGGCAAAGATGTGGAGCAAAAAGAGCCTTTGTGCACTGTTGGTGGGAATGCAAACTGGTGCAGCCCCTGTGGAAAAGGACCCTCCAGCGTCCTCAAAAAGTTAGAATTAGAGCTACCCTATAATGGCATTATTGGGTATTTACCACAAAAATCAGAAACACTAATTCAAAGGGCTATAGGCACCCCTATGTTTACTGAAGCATTATTTACAATAGCCAAGGTATGAATTTATTTGTCCACTGATAGATGAACAAATAAAAAAGATGTGGTACACACACACACACATACACACACACACACAAATGGCTGAATAGTATTCAGCCATGAAAAAGAATAAAATCTTGCCATTTGCAATAACACGGATGGAGCTAGACTATATTATGCTAGGTGAAATAAATGAGAGAAAGACACGTCCCATGTGATTTCACTCATGTGGAATTTAAGAAACAAAACAAACGAGCATAGGGAAAAAAGAGAGAGACAGGCGAACCAAGAAGCAGACTCAACTCTAGAGAACACTCTGATGGTTACCAGAGGGGATGGGGAACAGGTGATGGGGATGAAGGAGTGCACCTGTCGTGATGAGCACCAGGTGATGTATGGAAGTGCTGAATCACTATATTGTACACCTGAAACTAATCTAACACTGTATGCTAACTAACTGGAATTTAAATTTAAAAAATGAATTTAGTGAATGAATTTAATTAATGAAATGAATTTAAATTTAAAAAATCCAGTGGGACCGATCACATACCCAAGATGTGTGCAATTCACTGTGTGCAAGGTTTACCTCAAAATAAATTTTTTAAAAATTTCCCCTCCCCTGCCTTACTAAATAATCTAACAATTCCAGGATTTCATGATTCACTTCAACAACCTCCAAAGGAGTCTTTGGGGGGGTCTCTGATTTCTACTTGGACCTTTAGAATAAGGCACTCGTATTTCTGGCCTTTGGACACTTGCATCAGCCCGCACATCAAAGCTTCTCGTAGTCCCTGCTTTAGTAAATGGATCTGCAACGCGGGTGGCCTCCCTGAGCTTGGGAGGATGGCCGTACGATGACGATGAAGAAGGCAGAGGAGACCCCTTTCCCCAGGGAAGAATGCAACCCTGAGACCTCAAGACCTTCCTTGGACCAGGGAAACAACCAAGGGGAGTGGGGTTTTTCAGGACGCACAGCCAAGCCGCGCTCAGGAGCATATTCCCCCCCACGTGCTGAAGACGACACCAACACTGCTAGACGCACACCAACCACAGGACAGCCATTCCACAGGATCTCAGCAGAAGAGACACGGGGAAAAGCCCCAGCGACTTGAGAGTTGCTATTTAAGGGCAAAAGGAGTATTGCCGCTGATGAGGAGTTTGAGGGACAGTCTCCAGGCTTTGGTGGGCCATGCCAACCCCACTGCTGGGACGGGGGCCCCAGGGCTCTCCCTGAACAGGCAGCCCAGCTGCTCATGGCAGGGCTCTCAGACTCAACCCGAGGCAACCGTCAAAGATCCCCCCCTTCTAAAAGCATCAGTGAGATGAACCGTTCCAGCAACAACTGGACCCACTCCCCCGCCCTGGGAAACAGGACTTCACGGTCAATATGGACGTCAAAAGGGTTCCTTTCTACTCGCTCTGCAGCCCCCGTGGGCCTCCCTTCCATCACCACCCAATTGCCCACGGGCTGGCCAGACACCATGCCCATTCTTGAGAGCCTGCCCGAGCGTTAGCAACATGTCAGCAAAGGTTTCCAGGCTGTCGGCGAGCAGAACATTTAGGGTAGCTTCCTTTGATGGCTGCTTCACAGCCAGATGAAAACCAGCCACGAGGGGAGTGCATTTCAGAAATAAAGTGCAGCGAGTGGACAGCAGAGTAACAAGCAGGCGCAACCATAGGGTGGCTGGTGCTGGAGGACCCGTGCCGACACTCCTAACTCAAAGCCGACGCGTGGCCTCCCCGCGCTCGAGTAAGTGATTCAGCCTCACCTGGTTGGACGATTTCCAAACCACACGTGCAAACATCAGGGACAGAGCCTTTTCAACAGTGCCGAAGCCAGGGGCTTTTCGGGAAGCCTGTGATTAAGTCGGAATGTTCGCGTCTGTCTCCCCCAAACGTTATCCACCTCGATGAGACGGACTGCCTGACTGTGGGTCTGCAAAGGGAGCCACTGAGGCGCGGCAAGGCGCTTCTGGGTTTATCTGGGGGCCTCCGGACGAGGGCTGGTGTTCCTGCCCCACCTCGGACCGGGGTGGCCGACGCTCTCTGTGCCCACGGTGTTTCCGGTGTTGAGTGAGTTCCCTGGCCACCCCGAGGGACGCATGGGGGTCGGCGCTTGGCTGGCTCTGAGGCCCTCCCCACGGGGGACCTGCCCAGTGGGTTTTAGGTGAGGGTGAGTGTCCGAGGGACGTTGGGAGTTTTAGGGACAGGTGTAATTGGCATTCAGAGATGAGGGCAGGCAGGGCCCAGGACTGGGGTCCAGCTGTCCCGTTCTGTGGCTGCACAGCGCACCCCTTCACCCACATGAGCTGCCCCGGGGCCAGGGGAGAGCCGGGAAAAGCGGCCCAGCAGCCCCCACCAGCAGTCACCGTCAGGGCTCCGCACGGGCCAAGCTCACCTTTCCCGGGGCACCTGGCCGCGGAGTGAGCAAGGAGAGCAGCGCACCCCCTGCCTCCCTGGAGAATCCATGGGAAAAAGTGGGAGTTAATCGAGACTCCCCACCTCTTAGCAAACATGGTTCATTCGGCAACATAGCTGGGTTGAAAGGGGCTGTTTAAGGAGGGCGGGAAATGACTCTGGAGCAAAGCTTGGTTTTCCCTTTGCTTGGAAACAACCCTTTTCCATTCACCCTATCCATAACCAGAGCCGCAGCCCCTCCCCTGGGACTTGGCCCATGACCTGGGGGCGGCTTCCACCCTCCTGGCCCTGCTGGGCCACCCTTCAGCCCCTGCAGGGCCCATGCCCATCCCAGAACGGCAGGTCCGCTGGGAGGGGCCGACAGACCCTGAGTCCTACCCACTCAAGGTCATCAGGCTGCTCAGTATTTTGGGAGACGGGGCCCAAGGGATGGTCGGGTGGCCTAGACTGACCCTCAGGGGAAAAGCGGGAGGTGACTTCCATCCTTCAACTAACCAAGCCAGACACTAGGGGCTGGAGCTAGGCAGGTAGAGAGACTGGGCTGGAAGGATGTTCACAGGCGCCTGATCCATCTCTCATCCTGCCTTGATCCCTCTCCTGCTGAGCCCAGTGCCGGTCCTGATCCTGCTCACATGTCCTGGCAGGAACCCTGATCACAGGACGGGCGGGCAGCCTTGAGTCCACAGCAAGCTGTAAGGCAGAGACTCTCCAGGCTCCGAGGGCCAGCCGAGGTGCACGCCTCTTCCCAGCCTTCCACATGCTGCCTGCTTCTATTCCCGCCTCAGGGCTTGGTGGCCTTGGCACGACTGACATTTGGGGCCAGATCACTCTGTGCTGGGGCCCCTCCTGCGTGTTTGTAGGATGTTGGGAGCATCTCTGGCCTCTATTGCTAGATGCCAGAAGCCCATCTCCCCCGCTCCAGCGGTGACAACCGTGAACATCTCCGGACGCTGCCAGATGCCTCCCACTTCGGACCGCCCCTGTTGAGAACCACCGCTCTGATTCCATGGGTCCTCTGACCCACGGCTCCACGTCAGCACGGAAGATGGGTCAGCGCCTCTGTGTGCTTTGCCGGCATCCTCCCACCCCGGAAAGCTGAGCTGACGTTCCCAGCTACAGATGCCAAGCCTGAGGCGTAGGCCTGGTCCGTGCACCTGCCAGCTCGGGGCAGCTTGCGAACCAGAAGCCAGCCTGGGCTTCTCCCAAAGCTACGGACCGCCTCTGTCCTCTTCCAAGCTGCTGTTTAAAGCTTCCACAACAGAGGAGGAAAGCCATCATGCTTGTTATCTTGGTTTTAACTTTAAAATAAAATTCAGAAAGCATCTTTCCTGATCAAGATACGTTGAGAGACTTCCCTGTCGGGAATCGGTGTTCCTTAAGTCACAGCAATACCATCTGGGCCCTGGGAGTCGACGCATCCCCTTCCAGAAGCGCCTCCGGCCTTCCCTCGACTCCAGCCCTCCAGGCGGCTTTCGTGATTCGGAGCAAAATAGTGAATTCGGAGCAAATCACAAAATAGTGACTGGGAGCAAAATCACTATTTCCAATAAGCATCACAAAACGTACCCCCTTTCCCAAAGCAGACATGGGCATCCAAGCAACAGGCAAGCTGTAAGCTTCCAAAAGCCGACCTGCGGTTCTTCAGCCCGAGGAAGGCGGGTACGACCCACCAGGCCTCGGGGGAAATCAGAACCCAGCGACTGAGATGCCGACGTTCAAGATGAACCGGTTGTCTCCGTGTTTGCTACGCCTGAGAAACGAAGTAAGTGTCAGCTACTGTGTTTTCGGCCGTACGTTTCGCCATTGCACCCAGCGGGCATTCCGGTCGCCGAGCACGGGAAAGAAGAGGACGTGCCACGTGGCAGGGGCGTTCATCTGTATTCACGATGTAGTACCCCTCAGTCTTGTGTTACCGTAGCCCCGTGGGGTCCGCTGTTCCCACTAGATTAGAGCCCCCTGGATGGGACCTGGATCCCGTTTTTACCACCCACTGTCCCGGAAACACTGCTTCATCCACAAGTCTCAAGACACCCCTATGCCTTCCACCTCTCTAAACTGTCTTCTGAGCTTTTAAGTGAGTTTGTGTGCTACACAGCTCTAAGTGCTGGGGCACACGACGCTGCCTCGTCACCTTCTCCAAGGGCTGGCATTCACACTATTTTGCATATGGAATCTTCCATTGGACGGATACTCCCTGGGGCCTCTGGCCGGCCACTTACTTCCACTTCTTTTTTACTGATCATGTGTCATAGCCCTAACTTTAGTTTTGGGAGAAAAAAAGCAAAAAGTAACGCCGTCTCTCAAATATTTATTGAGCATCTACTGTGGTTCCTCTGGAACTTTATGGAGTATGATTATCCTCACTTCATCTAATGCATTTAGAAAGGTACACTTTGGCATTCTAGAATGAAAATGTGTTCATCTTTCTGAGTTCATCCACTGCACACACCAAGAAGCAATTTCCTGGGAGAGGTCCTGGCTTCCCAGAGGCCTCTGCTAGAGTCTGTGGGAGGGTGCGGGCAGCTCGCAGGGGAGGGCTGATTCTGCTCCGTCCGAGCAGCTCGGGTTTACTTCGTGGTTGGCTCTACCGTGTTCCTCTGCAGGGCTGTTACAGTCACTCTGGGCAAAGCGACTCCTCCTGTCCGGGCGTTAGCATCCCAGGCCCCCAGTCCTACAACCTGCCCCATGGCCCATTCCAAATGTCTCCTGGCTGAAAGCCAATGGAGCGGTGGGAAGGCATGGCTCGAGGCTGTGGTCGTTTGTCGACAGAATTCCATGCCTGCAAACCATGCGGCCGACTTTTCTTAGGGGCCCCTGGATGGTAAGTCCATGAGCTAACCCCGCTCCAAGTCTGGGTTAAATTACAGGCGAGGCATTTTGCCTGCCTGGGGGTCCCCTTCTCTGATTTCAAACAGATACCTCCCAAGCTCACTGAGATCATGAGGACCTGTGTGAAAACACACAGGGCGGCACTTGGGGGTCCTTGAGGAGAAAGTCACGGGTAAGTCATCATGATTATGTATTTGTCCCCGAGGGTCATTTGTATTAGATCATGCACATTAGAGATGCCTTTCATATGCACGAGTCCCTAGCATTGAGTGATGTGTACTCCAGGTAATGTTCAGCTTCTGGACCCAGGTTGATGACATTTTGTATGGGTTACAAATGACATTTAATTATTTGAAGCTTTAATGGCACTGCTGCTGCTGTTGCTACTTTCTGGGACCACAACCAGTTTCTCGGAGAGATCAGGGGTCTGCAGTGGGAGAGGCTCGCTCTGCCTGCTGGTTTGGGAGGGTATGGTCCAGAGCTCCTGCTCCGAAGCCATGACAGGATGGCCACGGCCGGGCCACGCCATGCTGGGCAGGCTGCGTCAGCACCTCGTCAGCTTCCTGTGCAGCTTTTACCTTTACTAACATGCAATCGATCCTTCGGGGTCTTGTGACTCGTTACCTTGTTTGTTCTGCTCATCAGTTAACGGCCCCAGCCATCGTCCAACGGCCCAGGGAAGAACACTCTGAATGACGTCGGTTCGTCGTGTGGATTCCGTGACACAACGGCTGGGCTGCACCTGGCCTCGCACAGGTTCCCTGAAGGCCCTGGCAGGGATGAGCACTGATTCAGACTCGATCATTCGCCCGGATGTGAGCCATGACCTTCTTCCTGGCCTCACCCTCCTCTGTGCAGGGAGCTCCGGCTAAAGTGCAACCACTGCTCAAAGCATCACACTGGATAAACTCCCCCGCTGTCTCCCCACGCCGGACGCCGGACGAGGGGCAGACGTGGGGGCCGGGGCAGCCTTTCCCCACCACACGTGCCTCTGCGCCCCTGCCCAGAATGTTCTCTCTTTGTGGAATGTCCTGCCCCATCTTTCTCCTTGGAAATTCCTGCTGGTGTTTTTTTTTGTTTTGTTTTGTTTTTAATTGACATAATTTATATGCCATAAAATTCATCCTTTAAATTCTACAACTTGTGGCCTCTTGTGTCTGGCTTCCTTCACTCAGCATTTTGTTTTCACCCAAGTTGTAGCATACACCGTACTTCATTCCTTATGTCTGAATCACATTCCATTGTACGGATAGATCCTATTTTGCTTATCGATTCACCAGTTGATGCACCTTTGGTGTTTTCACTTTTTGGCAATTATGAATAGTGCTTCTATGAACACTGCACGTGCAAATTTTTGTACGGAAATGTGTTTTCATTTCTCTTAGGTATATACCTCGGAGGAGAACCGCTTGGTCATATGGTAACTCTATGTTTCACTTTCTGAGAACCTGCCAGGCTGTTTTCCAAGGCACTCTGTCATTTACTATTCCCACCAACAGCGTAGAAGTGTTCTAATTTCTCCACATCCTTGCCAAAACCCACCACTGTCCATCTTCTTGATTACAGCCATGCCAGTGGGTGTAAAGTAGTCTCTCAATATGGGTTTGATTTTCATTTCCCTAGTAAGTACCGATGCTTGGCATCTTTTGGCATGTTTGCTGGCTATCTGTACATCTTGCTTAGAAAAATGTCTCTTCAGAGTCTTTGCACATTTCAAATCTGGGTTATTTGTCTTCTTATTGTTGAGCTGCGAACACTGTTTAGATGATCTGGATACTAGAGCCTTATTAAAGATATGGTTTTTAGATATTATCACCCATTCTGTGTGTTGTCTTTTTTTTTTTAATAGTTTTTTTAAAAAAAGATTTTATTTATTTGTTTGTTGGCGCGGGGGGGGTGTTACACACAAGCAGGGGGAGTGGCAGGCAGAGGGAGAAGCAGTCTCCTTGCTCATGTGGGACTTGATCCCAGGATCCTGGGATCATGACCTGAGCCGAAGGCAGATACTTAACCAACTGAGCCACCCAGGCATCCCCTGTGTGTTGTCTTTTCACCTGCTTGGTACTATCCTTTGAAGCACTGAGATTTTTAATTTCCATGAAGTCCAATCTATTTTTCCTTTTGTTGCTTGTGCTCTTGGGTGTCGTATCTAGGTTGAAACCATTGCCAAATCCAAGGTCGCAAAGATTTTCCCATGTTTTCTTCTATAAGTATTATCATAAAGTTTCAATGTTTATACTTAAGTCTTTGATTCATTTGGAGCTAATTTTTGTATCTGGCATATACAGATAGGAGCCCAACTTCATTCTTTTGCATGTGGATATCCAGTTGTCCATGCACCCCCGGTTGAAAAGACTGTCCCCCCGCCCCCACTGAATTGTCTTGGCATCATTGTTGAAAATCAATTGACCACAGATGCATGGGTTATTACAGAACTCTCAGCTCTGTTCTGTTGGTCTATATGTCTATTCTTATGCCAATATCACAGAGCCTTAGATTATCATACTTTTGCAGTAAGTTTTGCATGTGGGTCCTCCAACTTTGCTATTCTTTTTCAAGATTGTTTTGCCTGTCTGGGGGGGGGGGTCTCTTACATTTCCATAAACGCTAAAAGATCTGCTTGTCCATTTCTGCAAAACAAGAAAAAAAGCAGCTGAGATTTTGAAAGAGTGACTTTGTGTTGAATCTATGCGTCAATTTGAGGAGTACTGATATCTTTACAATATTAAGTCTTCCAGTCCATGAACATGGGATGTCTTGTCAATTATTTAGGTCTTCTTTAATCTCTTCCAATGATGTTCTGTAATCGTCAGTACACAGGTTAGTGTATTTCTAAGTATATTATTTTTTTTGATGCTATACTAAATGGAATTTTGTTCTTTATTTTATTTTGGACTGTTCATTGCAAGTATATAGAAATACAACTGAGTTTTGTATGTTATTCTGTACCCTTCAATTTTGCTAAACTCATTTATTAGCTCTAATAAGTCATTGTGGATTCCTGCAGATTTCTGATATAAATATCATGTCATCTGCCAAGAGAGATAGTTTAACTTCTTCCTCTCTAATCTGGATGACTTCGGTTTCTTTTTCTGGCCTAATTCCTTGGCTTGAACTTCCAGTACAATGTTGAACAGAAGTGGTGACAGAAGACATCCTTGCTTTGTTCCTGATCTTAGAGGGAAAGCCTTCAGTAGACGTTACCATTCAGCAGGGTGTTAGCTGTGGGCTTTTCACAGATGCAGGCTAAGTATCCTTTTATTCCCAGTTTGCTGAGCATTTATATCATGAAAGGGTACTGAATTCTGTCCGATTTATTTTCTGCATTTCTTGAGATGATTGTGTACTTTGTGTCCTTCATTCTATTAATGTAGTGTTTTACATGGATTGATTTTTTGGTGTTGAACCAACCTTGCATTCCTGGAGACAATGACATTTGATCATAGTGTATAATCCTCCTGTACTGGGGCAAGACACAGAGATGTCCTCTGTGCATGGTAACACCTGCTGGGTTGGCATACTGGATATGCCAGGCCAGACAAGCGTCTGGTAAACAAAGAGGACAGACACCAGCGTCTCAAGAAATGAGGAATGAAGTCCAGGGACTTGGGCTAAGATAGGGAGCGGACTCCAGGAAGGGCTGTGGACACTTGCTTGTTCTGCTTGGTGTAGAACCAGTGCTTCTCAAATTCTAATGTGCGTAAGAATCACCTAGAGGGTTAAAGCACATTGCTGGGCCCCACCCTAGGAATGCTGACTGGGTAGGTGTGGGGTAGGGCCCGAAAACATGCACCTCTAGGTGATGTTGATGCTGCAATAAGCCACTCTACAGATATAAAGTGAAATAAACAAAACCACATTGTCTACATCAGCAGACCCTTGCCAGCACCTGGGATGGCATGGGCCACTTGTCTCTCTCACCATCAGCCTGCAGGACCCAGGTACACAGCTGATGGTGTCTTCCAGATAAAAAGGAGCCCAGGAGGGGCGCCTGGGGTGGCTCAGTTGGTTGAGCATCTGGCTCTTGATTTCGGCTCAGGTCATGATCTCAGGGCCAGGGTCCTGAGATCGAGCCCTGTGTTGGGCTCTGTGCTCAGTGGGGCGTCTGCTTGAGATTCTCTTTTACCCTCTCCCTCTGCCCGTCCCACCCCCTGCTCTAATAAATAAATCAATCTTAAAAAAAAAAGAACTCAGGAGACTTCATAAATTATTTTCTTTTAGCATTAAATCTACACAATCAAGTGGGTAGAAATAATAGCTAGTTTCGTCTTACAAAGGAGAACATACCCTGTTTTTTGTTTTAAATCAAAAACCTCAGAAAATGCTGGTCATGAAACCCAAACTAGAAATGTTCTGGCTTGCCTCTGCATTTCATCATGCAGATAATAAATGTGATTGTGAGGCTTTTTGGAAATAGAAGCCGAATGTTTTCAACAGGCAATGCTAGGTCAGGGACATGGACAGAGGGAGCCTCAGGCAGGAAAGGGACATAGTTACGTGAAATGTTGGGGCTCGAACCACACATCTGTGATGGCTGATCCAGATACTTAGAGCTCTTAGGATTAGCACCAACTGCAGAGAATTAAGACTTTACAAACATGTCTGCATGACTTAAAAGATCAGGTTTGCCCCATGAGTGCAAACTAAAATGAATGACGCTTTATTATAACTAAGTTACTATGAGCAAGGCCACTGAATTTCATGAATGGAGAGATATGGTGGCCACATGATCCTATATTACCACTTCACACGAGTAATACATACACGCGGAGACCCAGTGCTACCAAGACTGTGAGCTGGGGCCTCGGGGAGGAGAGGAAGGGGACACTGGTATCTCTAGATGCCACAAGTAACCGCCGGATTTGGCCATGTGAGGCTGAGCAGAGCAAGGACAGGAGCAGCAGAAGGACCAAGAGTAGGTTCCAGGGGTCCGGTCCTGAATTCACATGATCTGACCCATAGTCCTGTGTGTGACCCTGGACAAATAACGCAGGACCTTAACTCTACATTCTTTTTGCTTGGAAAATGGGGATCGTCCTGTGTCACAGGACGGCTCCGTGCTAAGGAAAAGCTCACAGCACCAAGCGGAAAGGTTCCCCAGAAGAAAGTTTCTAGTGCAAAAGAATTAAACAACACGGAAAGGAAAGACCCTTTGGAAAATGTTCTACCATCAAAGAAATCAAAACAGAGGCAGTTGTTTTAGAAAGAGTTCATAGGCCCATTGTTTAGAATGTCTTCCACGACAGGAACTTGAAGCCCCACAAGGTTAATCTTAGCATGACGTTCCCTTATATACACTCACAAACGGACAGAGGCCCAGGCGTGCCCAGGACACCCAGAGGCAGTCGGCACTGGCCACTGGCTTGCATTTTCATCTACCAATGGTAATAAAAATTCTTAGAAATAAAAAAACTCCTTAATTGTCTCCATTGCTCCATTTCAGAGAGTAAACGAGAGGGATTTTCAACTTAAGACAGCTCCTTGGTAGCCACACTGGCTCCCAGGACACATTTGGTTTCCTGCAGGATCAAATGAATCCTGGGGTTCGTGTGCAGCAGGTGGCCACAATACACCAAGAGCACTACATTGTCCATCTGGTTCAAAGGCAAATGGAAGGTACAGTTCTCTTGTAAAAAGCAGATCCCATTTTACTTAACCGTAAGGAGAGAATCTTCTTAAATTCGCTTTTCTTACAATTGGAGTGAGTCTGTTAACGAGAGCTTAATCGGAGACCACTATAGCTGAGCATAAATTCCCGCCAAGCTCCCCGACCGCGGTTTACCAGATGAACCGCCGTATCTGTTGTCAACTGTAATCTAGAGGCATTATTTTTGAGGCAGTGTTAATGCACTTCTCATCTGTACACTTTCCTAATTGGCTTAATATTTATAGTGGAATATTTCTGATCCGGGAAGAGCCCTGGTAAACTCAAGCAATATTTGCCATGTGCTAATGAGGACCAGCCAGTCATGGAGGGGGCGCTCCATGAGTTATGGTTCTCGCAGTCTGGTTCCAAGCCGGCCTGCGAGGAGAAGTCGCTAAAATGTCTTAAGTAAAATCCGAGATCCCCAAGCAGCTGTTGGGTCTGCAGAGCCGTGGCCATGTGAACTTTATTGGCGGTAAGCGTCAGTCCTGCGTGCAGACGGTGCGCTGTAAGCCCGCAGCTCCTCCAGGTCTGCCTGTGCCCGCCTGGCCGGGGGGGGGGGGGGGGGGGGGGGGGG